>NC_053405.1:9887259-10187259 GCF_016859285.1 Xiphias gladius
GACATTGCAGGGCTTTTTGGCATCTTTCACCGTGTGCCTCGAGAAAATTCTGGGGATGCTCTGAAAGCGGAAACAAATGATGTCATTTGCCTGTGAGAAGAAAAAACGAACAGGGCAGTTCTAGAGAGCCAGTCGCACTCTTTCTGCTCTGTAACTGGCCAAGGCCTCTAGCATGCACATCCAACCTCCTGTGCTTCAAGTCCAGCCTTGGACTCCTGTTACATGTCATCCCCCTCTCTCCCACCTCATCGTAAACAATCCAATAAAGAAAAACGTACCAAAAATAATCCCCCCACAAAAAAGAAACCCAGATAGTAAATTTACCTGGAACTCAGCCAGGAAGAGTCTCCCCTCATCAGCGAGCTTCCTCTTGTAGGCTTCCAGCAGGACCTCTGCTGCGATAGGCTCGACTGGCAGAAGGTTCTCCTCATCATCTACAGCAGCAAATGGGAAACACTTTAGACACAAACAGAAAACTCTGCAATTTCTAGTTTGATATTATTAACATTATTAGCCAGTACTCTAGTTATTGTAAAAATTTGAATATTTTTCTCTGTTTTAATAAAGTATGTCCCTTGAAACGTGCTTCTGCATAATCTTACAAGAAATATATATGTGTTTTGATTATAGAAAAATCCTAAATTGAAAACAGTAGCTGACTACTAAAATCATCCCGTTCACGACAAAAACCAGGAAAAAAAAGACAGGAAATCTAAAGTCTACTACTAAAATCTACTCACTTGCCGTTGAAATAAGCATCATGTTTTCGCTCAGGTCACTGCAAAGAAAATAGTGAAGATTTCAAAGAATTTAAATTATATGGAATACAGGTCGGAGTAAGAAGGACTTCACAATGAGGTTGATAACACTAATGATGCTTCTGACTAAAATGCATTTTCAAATGCAGTAATATTACTATTCCTGTAATGTAAATGAGAAAATGCTGCCTTATCAGTAGAACAAAACCTGCAGGTTTGTTTGTGTAAAACAAAACAATCACACAAATAAACCAAAACCAGATGCAAATCTGACAGTCCATAGATATATGCAGAATGATTCCTACTGGGACTTTTTGCGCTTCAAAATGTAGATCTTGTAGATGACCACAAGCAGAGCCACAGACGTGAGGATAATGAGAAAGATGAGAAACCCAATGACAGCTTTGTCATTATCTGTAAAATGATGATTATGAGAAAAGAATTTCAATGGCATTTATGGTAAAGACACAATGTATAGAAATGGAAGTGTGAACAGAATGTCAGAACAAAATGTGGCAAATGATTTAAGTAAACAACGAGAGGTCATTTGTGGCATTAATTAAAACAGTACATACAGGAGGTTCTAACTGTGGATTTCCAGGGCTCGCTCTCATTCTGTCCGTTGCAAGCAGTCACCTGGAAAGATGGAAAATCCCTTTATCAGTTATTACAGCATTTGAAGAAATGTGAGGAATAAAGCTGGAATATTCTTGTGAAACTAAAAAGTAAGATTGCACAAACCTGCACTGTGTAGATCGTCAAGTAGCTGAGGTCTTTGAATTGAAACTTACACTTGTTGCCATGAGTTTTTTGCACAATGTTACCACCATAGCTAAGTCGTGCTATGTATTTTTTCGTAGGTCCATTAAATACACCTGAATGATTACATTCTACTGTAATCACATTATGGTCTGTAACCTTCACCGTCGGTGAATTAATACTGACTGGTACTGTAAGAAAGTTGAGAAAAACATATTTAACTTCTGTTACAACACTGTATGCTGATTCAGGTAAAGTGACATTGAAATAAACAGCAGTTTTAACAGTTATTAACAATATTGTTAATATTAGTTTGTTGCTGTACTGGTTGTCCTATGCATCAGTTTTTATATATATATATATATATATATGTATATATATATACTTTAAGACAGTATGTCATCCTTTACCATGAATGTTAATTTAATTAATCAACTTGGATTTTTTTATAAATTAGAAATGTACAGTTTGAATAAGACTTTACATTTAGAAAAGTCAGTAATTATTCTGATTCCACACTCTATATTCTACAGTGATAAATTAACAGGTCAGGACTGACTGAAGCTGGTAGATTTCTTTTAAGATAAAGAATCTCATAAATTACATCCTTTATAATTGTAAATTTCATAATGATAAAGAATAGAAAAGCTTGCATGCCTTTACAATTATCATTACTATAATAAGCTTGAATTATAACTAAATATTTAATTACAGTAAATCTTTTGTTGAAGTTCCAAATTCAAATATTCATTTAGTCACCATAATTCTTGTATAAGACTTTTTAGAGTCATAGCATGTCACATGGTATCAGTTTTCTCCCAAAATACTGAAACAGTTTCAACTGTATGATCTGATACTTACTTTTACTGCCACACAGATATCTTAACTTGATATTTAACATGTATGTGCAACACATACTTTTGTTGAAAATAGTCAGAATAGTCTTTTTAGTTATATGGACGTCAGCAGTAATAATTTTGCTGGTTACTTACCTCCAGTTTTAGTTTGCAGTGTTAATGTGGTGTTTTGGGCAACTTTCCCCTTGTTGTAGGTGGGTTGGACTGCACAGGTGTAGTTGGTGTATGGTTGCAGTCCAGTAATATAACATTTTCCTCCGGGTCGCTGGTTTTCAGGTTTAACACTCCCAACTTGTTTTGTGTTGTTGACTAGCAAGACAATAGAGACAAAATTGAGGGAAATATACAACAACAGATTGTTTTGGGGTTTTTTTTTTTTTTTTTTGGTCAAGAAAATTAATATCAATCAATCATTTAATGTCATCCATGCGTTACTAGTAGATCACCAGCTTTGACCCTGCAGGTTGGAACTGTTGTATACATTATGTGCTAGTAGGCAAGCAGACTGTGAAAATTAACATGTGAAAACTGAAGTTTACATGAATTTTTTTAATTGTTTCCAGTAATTTTATACAATCACAGGGTTATTTCTGTATCATATTTCATGTTAATCCTTTGAATCTCCTTCACCAAACTGTGATTTGATATATCATGTTAGCATGGAGCACTTTAGGTCTATGAATGATTTAAATGTCCAAAAGTGAATTCCTGTAAAAAGAATAAAACAATTAGAGATTAACTCTAAATAATTTTACTTACTCCTGTTTTTAGTGGAGGTCTGATTACAGCTACAACTATATGAAATCTTCGAAGTTTCATTAAGAAAACTTTCACAATTCCGACTGGTTGTGGTCCAGCTGAACTCAATGGACGTATTGGTTGTCCTGTTCTGTTTGAAGTTTAATTTAAGATCTGTTGGAACACATCAGACATCTGTAACACAGAATTGAGTACTGGTACCATGCAGTAATTCACTCCACAGTATCTGAAGATAGAAGCTTTCATTGGACTGAGGTGATGTGAATATCAACATACCGCAGTCAATCACAAAGTGAACAGCAGTTGTGTAGAATTTGAAGACATTGTTGTGCTTGATCTGACCGGTACAGCTGTACTTTGTGAAAGGCTCCAGCTCAGACAGTTTCTTAGACACATTGACTCCGCCGCTTTCTGAGGAGACACAAGGATGTCGACATTTCGTCAACAACTGGTATTTATAGCTCGGTGTCTAGGAGACGTTATCTTTCCAGTTTTAGATTGGATTCAAATTTGGACTCATTCAGAAATACATTCAGAAACTGATTCAAAGAGCGCACAAAGTAATACCTCCTCACCTTCGCCTTACACCGAAAGTCAGTTCAGATGGCTTCAGTTTTAAGTAAAACTGGAAATTGCTGATTCAAATCTCTACCCATGTCCATATGAATCCATTCATAATGTTAGTGGCACACAAAGTCTCTCTAAATCAAGTTTTTCCACTTACCCCAACAGGTGTAATCAGTACTGAGGTTTTTACAGTTTGGAGGTAATTTTGTTTCTATGTTTGCGGGGAGTTTAGTGGGAGCAGTCTGATTTATGTCACTTGAACTCAAGAAACCTGTGGAAAAATGAAAAAAAGAACACACATAAAACATGATGAAATCGGGTCTAAAGCACATGCATTTCAAAATAAATGTAGACCCTATTATACATACCCAGAGAGATGTTTTGGGTGAAGCTAAAGGAAGAGTTCTTACAGTTTTCCGGTGTGACCGTTGCAGTAAAATCTGAGCAAATGTCATTGTAACCAGGTTTGAAACAGATTGTTTTATTCTTAATTTGCTCGACTTTAATCTCATTATGTGTTGATTGTATAGAGCTGATGTTCCAGCTGCTTCGGAAACAAACGGAGTATTTTTCCAATAACTTTTCAATGTCATCTTTACCTGAAATACAGAAGTGATGCACAAATGTTTCCCCGTTTTACACACAGTCTCATTTCTTAAATGAAAAGAAAGCGAGATGCATTACAACAATATGAACTATTTTTACTCACTCATTTCAGTTGTGATAGTTTTATTTGCAATGCGGTTACAGTGTTTTTCTTCTCCTGTTCCAAGAAATTTCACAGAATGCTCATATTCAGTACAGGGCTTCAGTTGTTTGATTTCATGAGATGAGTTTTGACTGGAGTGATTAACAGTCTCTTGTTGGCCTCCAGTAATAGTTATGTTGTAATCACCAATGGTAGAGCTTTTAATGTTAAACTGGAAGCCAAACTTGATGGGATCTACAGTGTAGGAACCTGTGCACAAAATTAACAGAGTTGAAAAATCTTTTAGTTAAGATGAACCACCTGGTGGCATTTTTTTAACGTCAGACAGTTTGTTGATGTTGATGTTGAACAGGGTCCATAAAAAACATTCTATACACTCACTGTAAAAATATACGTTTACTGCATTCATTGTAAAGTAAAAGAGTAACACAGACAGTGGATACCAGTATAATTAGAACAAGTGTTTGAAAACATACTGAAAAATTGGATTTTCTTTTAAACCGATACTCACACTGTAGAGTACTGAGGGAGTCTGGAGGATGCATTGAAAGGAAAATAAAAAAAAGAGTGAAACAAAACATTAATATATATCATTATGCAACATGAGTAATTTGAAATACTCTTCCAAAGAATCTTGTAAGACACTTGTAACCCATACCTAAGCAGTGTTACTGTCCATTGTCTATATTCATATGAATAAGACAATCTTATCACAATCCTATACAATCAATGAGAAAATTCCAACCTTGAGTGGAAGTAGTCATTAAGGTGGTGAGCTGGGTGACTGCAGGTGAGGTCTGGGTTTGAGGGTCTGTTTGGATGGAGAGCATGCTGGAGGTCACCTTCAGGTAGAAATACTTCACTGCCAACAGTCTTACCTGATGTGATGCTTAACTACCATTTAAGGATTTTACCTGGCTAAATGTAACAGTAACGTGGCTCTAAACCGAGTGTCTGAATACATTACCAGACAGTGTAGTTGAACCGTGTGTCTGATTTGAAGAGGCTTGCGTGGTGCGTGGAGGATTGTGGGAAGCTGTTGGGGTGTCTGAACTGACGGCAGTAGTTACTACCACGGTGCGTGGAGGTGAGGAGGTGACAGATAGGCTGGTTACTGAGGGTAAAGTGGAATTTGTTGTGGTGCGTGGAGGTGAGACGGTTGACTCCTCTGCATTACCAAAAAAAACAATCAGGACCAACACAATACCACAATACCAGTCCCTACAACGTTAAAGGGCACTACACATAAGCCACCTAAATCCTGCTTCCACTTGTTCCAATGATGGTGTGGCTACTCATCTGTCCATTTACATCTACTACACATTTGTTTTAAAAAGAAAAAAGGAAAAGGAGCAATAAAAAACTATAGCAGCGCTGGGCAAGGGGAACTTTATACTCAGAGGAGGCAAGACATTGTTCAGGTGGATGTGTTCAGTAGGACTCAACAGCTAGCGGAAAACAAATCGGGTTGAGCATTACTTCTGAGTTCAAATACTTCCTGTTTTGACTTAACAGTGCAACAATACTAACAAGGTTGTCTAAAGGTTGCCAACCCTAGCAGGAGTTTGGCAACAGTGGCACAGTGTTGGAATTACGTTGTACCTGGCTTAGTTTTTCTTCACAGAGTAAATTTGAGTCAATATATAAACTAATCATTGACTAAACATTAAAAAAAAAACCTATATAAACTAACTATTATTAAACCAGACTTTATGATGTCTCAGTCTGAATACTGAAAGAAAAGTCTGACCTCAAGTTTGATGACAACTTTCTATTGCTTGCTCACATAAACAAGTTTCTATAGTTTCGCAGTTTATTCATAGGAATAAACTGTGAAGAAAAAACCAGGATCAAATTTTCGAGATGACGTCATGTTTTCCTATCACTGATGATTGCAGTGAACCCGCTAACAGAAAATATCAGGATTCATGTTTAACTGGCTGAATAGTCAGTGATTATTTTTCCTATGAAGCAAAAAACAAAGTAACCTCCGCACCAGGCTAACCCTTGCAAAATTTGACTGATCTAACAACAGTTCACAGGACTGCTGCTCTTTTCTAATTATGACTCTTATTCTATAATTTCTCCAGACTTATTGTGTTTGAGCTAGAAGTTTCCCTAAATGAGATCAAATGCATCTAAATACCATTACAACAGGTCTTGGATTACACTATAACTTGATAAACAACCTGGAAAGCCGTTAAGCAAGGAGTAAATCACCTTATCAGTTTATAAATCTGACTTTGTTTATAACTCATACTCACTTGACAGGCAGTTTAGAAAAATTAGACAGGAAGCAAAAACATGAATACATTTCAATGTGTGAAAAAGCCATTGATCATTATATAACTTAATAAATATGATATCCATAAACTGTTTATTTAACACCTGTTTATCATACAGCTAAATGTTAGGTTTCCACATGTAGTTCATGTTGGAATTGTTTCTTGGTATTTGCAAGTAAAACCTTGGTTGAAACAGGTTGATGAAATGGAGGCCAGCGGTCAATCGAACTGCGTAATAAGAGTGAGAATATATATTTCTGTCACTCCTTGCTTTTGTGGCTATGAAGAGATGGGACAGTATAAAGACTGGGAGGTAGTGGGAGGCTGTGGTGAAGATACGGCACAAGGTACAGCACAGCTGGTGGCATAATTACAATTAAACATTTTATCAGTTATAGAAACAATAAAATGTTGTATATTGGGTACTGTATGTATTGTCACTTACCTTGTGATGTTTGACCTGTAATTACAGCAGAGAAAAAAATGTGTAAATCATTGCACTGCAGCTTTTTTTTTTTTTTTGTCATAATAGCATATATTGTATAAAAATATGCAGAAAAAAAACAAACAAGTGACATCAACAAACAGTGAATTAAAAAAAAAAAAAAAAGTACTCTTCATGTTAAGTTTTATTAAAGCATCCACCTCCATCTGGCCAATAGAACTCTTCCTGCAGGGCCAAAGCATTATCAGGTCAAAAAGAGGAAAGCAACCATTTTCATCTGAAGCTGTCTGCATGAGGCAGTGCTGTAAACCTGGTTGCCATGACAACGTGGCAAAGAGCCACACTTGCTATTTCAGAAAGCAAACCACTATTTCCTGCCTTGCACCAAAACCTAGAGCCACGCCTTTCTTACTAAACTGGTTTCAGTTTGGACAGATCACCGGCTTATACTGAAGAACAAATGGACTTTCACCATGGACTTTCTCTATTATATCCTCATTTTTAAGACATTAGAAATGCCAACAAACATAAATAGTCACAAAATATTGTTTAAATAATATCTATGCTTTATGCTGTATGCACTCAATACAAACCAAAAATCATTTACTTCTTCATAAATACATTGTTTTTTGCTTTTCTAAGTGCTACATTCTCATTTTACTTTTGTTTTCACCATGTCAGTGAAATAGAATAAAAAAAGGTTTGTTAATTGAGTTTGGCCATGTGTTACTGCATACCTGATTTTAGGAATTGATTTACTGTAAGCAGGTCTTCCCCCCTTTTGACCATTTGTTCTCTATAATTGTGGCTAGAGGTGATGGGCTACAGTCAAACAATGAGTATCAGGATGTGGTTTTGCGCGCTCTTTTTTCACTGTATCGAGCAGAGATGCTTGCTCTCTGCAGTGACATTTCACAACTCTGTGTAGCCTCGTTATGTCTTGTGCTGACTGATTTGAATTGTTTCAATGAAAGGTTTGAAGGATGCCATTGTGCTCTATGAATATTTCGGATGCAAGAAAACTCTATCCAAACCATAATGTAGTTGTAAGAAAGTAAGTAAGTAATTTATTTATATATATATCACCTTTCAAGAGCAGACACGTCACAAAGTGTTTCACAGAGGAGATAAACATACATACAGACATACAAACAAACATAAAGCATAGTTTTAAAAAAAACAGAATAAATCATAATTATGTTTGTTTCCGCCACATTAAGCCCTGTCAAACGAAAACCAGCATTGTAACAATGAAAAAACTAAGTTTTTACGTTTTTTTTTTTTAATGGCCATACTAGTTTCAAGTGAGGCCTCCACCGACTTAAAGTACTTTCTTTTTCAGTGTCTTCAGAGCAGAGTATGAAACAAAGGTGTGATATTCACACCGCTGTGTCGGCCTGTTCACGGTAACGAACATTTTGCCCCCAGTGTGACAGACAGAAAGAGGCAGGAGTAGAGGAGGAGAGAGGTGGAGGAAGGGAGACAGTGCGACCATAGTGAAGAAAGTCGAGTGCTCAAAGATGACAGCAGTCATTTCATGTCTCTCCTCTTTTTTCTCTATCAGTGTTATCTATGTCTCTCCTTTCTTCTCTTATTTTGCATTCACCGTGGAGCACCACTGTGAGACGAGCACTCTCCCCCTCCTCCCAGAAACTACTTTAATTGTGTAGCATGCTTAACATTTGTGACCTCACTTCTTCATTTTAGACACCACACTTCCCTTTTTTTCATGCATTATCAAGTCATTTACTTGTGCTCCGTCTCAGTCTGCTTGGCCCATGCTGATCTGCTCTGCTCTGCCAGGAAATGAAGGCAACTCAGAATGGAACACAGAAGTGGTCAACTTTCTGATCACACAACTCTGTCCTGCTGCAGCTGAAGCAAGCATTGAAAATCTTCATCTTTATGTGGCTCTAGCCCAGTTTACGTACATGAAACTGGGGGCGACATGATCTTTGGCCTTTAGGGTTGATCTGACCCTGAGTTTGTTCGAACTGTTTAACAACAATAAAGAAAAAAATCGCACAGAAGAACGAGTTGCGCAGTGTTTTGAATTAAATTTAACCCTGACTAATAAATGTGTTGGGACCAATCTATTTTTGTTATGGTCTGCTATAAAATATTATGGTAAAATGCCATCATACGCGTACTTGTGATTCAAATACATATTTTATATTTCAAAAGAGGTTCAATTTCATTTTAATGCCGTCCTCTTTGCCAAGTCTCTCTTGATTAAGTGAATTAAATCTCAAACAGACTTTTACCTGGTTAAAGGATTAAAAAAAAATTTGTTTTCTAAACTATATACATGATTAATATTCACTGTATTAATAAATATTCCCCCGCTATACAGGTATTCCTCTTAATGATATGTTATATATATTACATAGATTAAAAGTTATCATATGTTAAATGCAGTGGTGGAAGTAGGGCTCTTTACTTGTGATAAAAGTAGTACCACCCTGTGAAAATACTCTTTTACAAGGTAAAGTCTTGTATTCGAAACTTCACTTAGGAAAAAGTATGTAAGTATCACCAGCAGCATTTACGTAAAGTATAAAAGTACCTACTATTCAGGCAACATGATCTGATGCATTTAAATGTAAACAGTTGTTTACAAGTTGAAGCTAATTCCTGGTATCTTTATATACTGTAAGGTCATTTAATTTACTGTAAAAAAAAAAAAAAAAAAAAAAAGCATCATACTGTAAATGTTTACTGTAGTTTTTTTAAAATCTTAATCTGCAAAGTAACAGCAGAAAATGTAAAATATTTTCCTCTGAAATGTAATTGAGCAAAAGTATTAATGTACTATACAACTAGAATACTAACATACATCAAAATGCTACTAATGTGCAGTACTTGAGTAAATGTACTTAGTTACTACTGACCATTAGTTATATGCAATTAATGTTAAGATAAGTAAGTGAATTTAAAATGACTTAAAAAGCATTTCTATTGTAAAACAATGGTGCTTTCGGAACACTCACCAGTGTTTTAATTATGGAAAAATAATGGTTCATCAATGGAAAACTGAAGATGCATAGATGACAAACATCTGTTATTGTGGTATACCATGATGACTCACCTTGCACACTAGCCAAGAAAATCCGTGACCAAAGATTAAGACAACAGGATGAAAGAGGCAGAGTGAAGGGTCTATTTCAAGTCATGTATACAAACATCTAAGCTGAAAACAGCAGAAAATGCTTGATGGGTTGAACAGTAACATAACTCTGAGTGATGCTAGAGGCAGTAAGCTGGGACTGACTTACCGCATGCACATATGCATGCACACACACACACACACACACACACATGCACCCTTCTATCATATAGAACACCCACAGCCGCTAGAGTTGAAGTCAAGAGTTTGCAGGGACACACCCCAAAAAATTCTCTCATCTCTGAGAGACACATTCCCCCCACCCACACATACACACTTAGACATCTACAAACTCACACCATTACACACACACACACACACACACAATGTTGAAGCAGAACAGAAACATGATTTCAAAAACTCCCATAGCTTTTTACCAAATAAAAGCATGTTGTTTTAAAGAGATTCTTCTTACTAACAGCAGTCTTTCATTGAACATAACTGTTTATTCTTTTGCCACAGGGGCTCACAAACCTGTCACTTTTGGCTTCTCACATCACAAGTATGTGCTTGCACTGGCCCGTGTTCTCAGGCTTGGAAAAGTTAAAGAAACGCAAAGTTGCACAAATGGAGGCACGACTCAAAGACACGATATAGTCGGGTTTTGACATTTCTGCCTTCAGTTTTTAATTTAAATGATTACACCTTTAGAGAGGTGATGTTTTTCAGTTTTCAAAAATAAAGCAAATTGTCGAGCTTTCCTACTGACAGATTCATGTCTGTATCTCTGGCATGGAAAGTATTTCAACCTCTTCATAAACCCAATTAAACCCCCAACAAACATATTCTACAACTTTAAAAAAAAGTTAAGTTAGGAGTTTAGAACGACACCTCATCGCCTTCAGTTGGCTATCGTTCATATTTTGCATCATCTACAAATTTTTTTTGTTTTTACTTCTTGAAGTCTTTCAGTTGACAAATGCAAGGACACAACTACATAAAATACCACTTCCTCCCCACAATGTCTTCGTAAAGACGGCCACCCCGTAAAAAACTGCAGACAGTTACTTACATTTACCCAAAGCAAGGATCCCAGCCCAGAGCAGCAGGATCTTGACACCACAGAGACCTGCCATATCCAGGACTTAACGTGTGTATGGCCACACACCATACAGTATATTCCTAGTGGGGACCAACAGGCAGATATTCCCACACCAAATCGAAACTGTATTTCCAATTCTTAACTCAATTCTAATACACAAATAAGTCTAATCGTTGTCTTATTTTATGCTTCATATGTTTTCTGTCTTATCATTTGACGCAGCTTCCTGGACTTGCTCCCCAAACCCTAAACCTCGCCTCTGGTTTCAAGTAAAGCAAGTACAAGTGATGTCACACCACAAGAGCCTGCCTTTACCTTAACGCTTAGTGACAGGAAGCTTCATTTCAGCTACGCCACGAAGAACAGGAAGTCTCTCATCTAATCTTCACTTGCTTTTGCTCAAGTGTGAAAACCCTCTGACTTATGACAAATAAGAGTGAAGTTTAGCTTTAGGGTGAAGCCGTTTAATTCAAATGTTGAGTTTGACATATTTGGCTTTTGGATGCATGCTTAATACAGGACTTTTTTCAAATTCACAGTGTAACTCTATATCAACTTACAGAAAAAATGAAAGAAAATGGTGATGTTAACACACATTGAGACTAGCAGATAAATGTCTTCTGGCTGATTAATTTCCGTCAGACTTTTGTTCAAAATCAGACACACTTGATGAGAAATTTAACATATGAGACATGAGACATACAGTAGTGAAAATTCTTTGAGCTCCTCTTCTTTCACACTCACTCCTCCCTGCTCTTAAGCTTACAGGCCTACAATCGCTTGGCCATGTAATCAAAACACATGAGAAGCTAGCAATGTGCAAGAAAAGAGATGCGGTCTTTCCTTTCTTAAACTTTGTTCTCTGTATTTCCTTCTCTCAGTGTAAAGAGACAAAACATGTGGCCATTGGCTCCAGAAGTGAATTTCTTCATTTCTGCTGTTCATTCTGTGTGAAATACATTTATAAGGGATGTTAGATCTCTTCAAAGTCATTGATCGTGCACGGTGTTTGATCATCGTGCTCTGCCTTGGAGCCCGAAAATGCTTTACTTCTGTTTACATACACAAGAAAATAGGGGATAAAAGAGGAAGAAGAAGTGTAGAGAAATTCTCCAGGGACTGAGACTCACACACTGGGTGGTGAGCTGATGTGAATCTGGATGAGACACAGTCAGCTATTTCATGCCGTTATGTGAAAATAATACATGCAACCAAGCAAGCCCATTTTTGAGTTTAGACAGTGAGGGTGTGGGCTGATAGAAGTTTTAACTTAATCCTACCACAGTTATACAGTAGACTCTCAACAAAACAAAGAGAAGAACAAATAGATCATGACAAATCTTTAATAAAGTTTGTGTTTACACACAGGTTGCTTTCTTCTTAAGTCATAAAATATTTATATGGAAATAACTTTGAACCTGAAACCCAACAGGATCATACTGTGTTTCAGACAAAGATCTCAAATTTTTAGTATGTCGATCTAAATATGGATTTCCTCCTAGACCAGCAAAACAAATGGTATTTGGCTTTTCCACTTCTGAGAGTAAACTATAGATTCTTGTAATCAGGAAGTGGCTCTCAAGCAAGCAGCATCTTGTTCATGCAACCCAAATTAAACCGTATTCACTCCCTTTTTGTTTAATGTGCAAGTCCTTGAATGTAGTCAAGTCACACAACCCTGTACAGTAATTGTCTTTTAATGCTGTCAAGAACCCAGATCTGTCATAATTGTAACAAGTATACAGTCAGATCAGCACTATCAATATGCTGCCTTACTGCAAAAACCTATGACTTATGTTGACTTATGTGATTAGAAATGCCAGCGTATTAACCTCTACAAGAACAGCGTAGACATTTAACCAGACATTTAACCAGACAGTGGAGCACTACGCAAAGTTACTTACTGTTTATTGTAAAGACATAATGGAGGATAAATTGCAGCGCGATTGCAACTTTGCTGCCTCTATTTGGTAAATGGACTGCGCTTCTATAGCGCTTTTCTAGTCTGATTGACCACTCAAAGCACTTTACAATACTGCCACATTCAATACCAGTAAGTGATCATAATTTGAAGATGATCTCATAAGTATATGTAATGCTTTATTCATTTTGATATCATTTATAGTCTTATTGAGGACTTAGGTTTTGTAGTTAAGTGAAGTTTATAAGCCCAAATTAAATGTTTTGTCAAAAGGAAATTGAGTGTCATTACTGTAGAAAGAGGAAAGTAGAAGTCAGCTGCTTGCCGTGACCCGCTGTTGACGAATCAGTGACAGGATTCACACTGACAAACATGGCAACATGTTTTTCCCTTTGATGTTGGGATATCTCCTGTCATAAATGCCATGTCAAATTGCCATGAAATTCAGTAAGGATAGTCATGGTCCCCAGAGGACGACTCCTAATGATTTGGCCATCCCTGGTCTCTTTCACAGCAATCAGACCAAAGGTTTTACTTGCATTCGACAGAAAAAAAAATCTAAACAGACTTCTGTTGAAATTGGCACAGCAAGTTCATGCTCCCAAGTGAGTGAACCCCTCCATTAACAGTACTTTTACGGTTTCATGGGTGTGATGACTTTGGGCCCTCTGGGCCATTAGGCTTCATGTCTCTCATGTCTTCTTAAAAAATATTTTTTGGGTACTTAAGCCTTTTATCAGAGAGATTACAGTAAAGAAACAACAGTTTATCAGGAGATATGCAGTAGTGGTCCCCAGTCGGATTCAAACCGTGGATGTTGTGGTTCATACTCTGTGCCTTTGACCTCTCTGCCTCTAGCTTGCCCAAAGATAGCGGCGTGGCTCTAGTGATTGTAGTGTTGGTTGGTCAGTCCACCACTTTGGTCCAATTTGAAACAGCTCAACAACTGTTGGATGGATTGTCAAGAAATTTTGTACAGACATTCATGGTCCCTAGAAGATTAATCCTAATGACTTTTGCTATCCTCTGACTTTTTATCTAGCCCTTCATCAGGTCCAAGACTTAAGGGTTAAGACTTGATTTAACGGTTAAGGTTAGAATTACATTTAAGTTAGGGTTGGGGTTGGGTATTCAGTTTTACTGATTAATGTTAGGGTAAGGGACTACGGAATGCATTATGTCAATGACAGGTCCCCATGAATATAATAAAACAAGGGTGTGTACACTTTTGGCACCAGCTTCCTTCAAAAAACAGTAGTCGCAAAGTTGACAAAAAAGCCAGAAATGAACAGCTCTGGTTCTGGATTCAGTCACAGGAAGAAACTGAAGTGAACAGAAACGTGCCACTGACAAACAGAGGAAATGGTCATCATTCCATGACACACTGAACCTTAATTCAACTTGTAATATCTGTGGGGTTTTTTTGTTACTTTTTGTTAAATTAATTCCCCATTAAGAGTTTTCAGGTTTATCTAAGTGGAAAAAATATTTAATCAATGGTACACAGACAAGGCTGTAAGGAAAAATTGGTATTAGTCCTTATTATCCCAAACAAGTTTACATGGTGAATGAAATACTTTTTTCTTTGGCCTGAATCACATGATAAAATGACAAGGTGTTGCAACTGGAAACTAACAAATGACTCAGTCACTGGACAGAGTTAGCCAACCACTTTACCTGAAAATGTCACACTTTTTGGTTTGACTGCTAGTTGGAACTTGAGCTGTACGTCATTCAGGAAATTTGCAAAAGAAAGAGCCACTAGAGACAAAATGACACAATCTATAGTTCAGGGCCCACAGCCTCCTTTGATCGACAACCTGACTGAAAAGCACATACGCTCATGGCCTTGATGCTAGAAAAACAACTTGTGGTCAGGTGGACTCAACATGACACCAATATCTACTTAATCAAGATTTTTGGTCTCTTTGCATAATTTTAACCCATTGTATCAAAACCATCAAACCTCTCTTTTCAAAATATTTCCTCCCTCCATTTACGTTACGTCAAAAATCAATTTCACATGAATTACATACAGTCACTTCAGGAAGAATTCAGACCCCTTTACATTTGGCACACTTTATTGTATTGCAGATTTAATTTTATCCAATTCTTCCTGGCAGATCCTCTCAAACTAGAGAAGCATCTGTGAACTGCCATCTTCAGGTCTCTCCACAGATGTTCTATGGGGTTGAAGTCTGGGCTTTGGCTGGGCCACTCAAGGACAGTCAGAGGCTTGTCCTGAAGCCACTCCAGGGTTGTCTTGGCTGTATGCTTGGGGTCATTGTTGTGCGGAAAGGTGAACCGATTCCTCAGTCTCAGGCCATGCGCACTCTGGAGCAGGTTTTCCTCAAGGACCTCTCTGTATTTGGCTGCATTCTAACTTCCCGCAGTTCTCTCTGGTCTCGTTGTCCATGCTGCTGAGATGCACCTCCACAACGTGATGCTGCCATACGGGTGGTATTAGCCAGGGGATGAGCAGGGCCTGGTGTTTACCAGACACAGTGCTTGGAGTTCTGCCCAAAGGGTTACATTTTTGTATTGTCAGAACAGAGAATCTTTTTCCTCATGCAGTCAGAGCCCTGTAAATGCCATTTGACAAACTCCAAGTGGGCCGTAACATGCCTTTTACTCAAAGTGGCTTTTCTCTAGCCAATCTACCATAAAGGCCTGATTGATAGAGTGCTGCTGAGATGGTTGTCATTCCAGCAGGTTCTCCCATCTCTGCAGAGGACTTCTGAAGCTCTGTTAGGGTGACTGCTGAGTTCTTGGTCACCTCCCTGACCAAGACTACTCAGTTTGGCAGCTGGAGTTACTCAGTTTGGCAGAGTGGCCAATGCTAAGAGTCCTGGTGGTTCCAAACCTTTCCCATTTCACAATTATTGAGGCTGCTCCTGGGAACACTCAAAGACATATGTCAAGGATAATAAAAGGATGATAAAAGCAAACAGGATGCACCTGACCACAATTTGGAGTGCCACAGCAAAGGGCATGAATAGTTTTGTAAATGAGAGATTTCAGTTTTGGATTTTTAATAAATTTGCAAAAAATTCCAAAAAAAAGTTTTTACTTTGTCATCATGGATTACTGTGTGTAGACTGATGGTCAAAATCCATTTAAAATTAAATCTATAACACAATAAAGTGTGCAAAAGGTGAAAGGGTCTGGATACTTTCCAGAGCAACTCTATATATGCAGCTATCCAGCATCAGCTATTTATCTTCATTAACTGTATTCTGTGCTATCTGATGTTAATATAGGGATATTTACTTTGGTGTTATTAGTCACTTTTGACATTTCTATTATTCAAAAAGGCTCGAGAAAAGCCAGTTTGAGTAAAAGGCACAGCTTTACAATAAAAATAATTTCAAGTTCCCCTCTAGACATGTTTTAAGACATATAAAAATACTCTTCTCAGGATAATAATTTGTGTCTGTTATGGTTTTTCCACAGAAAAAGCTCAGTTTCTTAAAAATTCCTAAGATTACATCTACTCCTTCTCCCTAATTGAAAAATCCAGAATCTATGAAAAAGCAAATATTTTTTGTTTCAAATGTTTAACTGCTGGACTTAAGGTATCTCCTGCCCGACTGAAAGGTCCATTCTCCGTGTATGTATGCTGTATGCCCCCCCCCCCCAAGTTTCCCCATCACACCTGTGTTATTTACATATTAAACCATGACCGGCTTTCAAACTAGTTGTGATGTCACAGTTTTATACTTATATGTACTCGTCTTAAACTGAGATTTAATGTGAGCACAGAGAAACTTCCCCCTTCATGAGACAAATGTGAAAACAGTCTTCTAGCGTCAAACTCTGCACATACATAATTTTTTCTCAAGGAAGGTCAAACATCAAAACACATTTTTGAGAGGAAGGGGACTTTAAAGATATTTACATTTAAAAATCATTTAACCAATTTGCCAAAGAGAGAGAGAGAGAGAGAGAAAAGAAAGAGAAAACAATGACAATATCAAGAGCGAGAAACAGAAAGCATACACACGTGGGTAGAGGAGAGAGAGCGTGCCTATGAATTGTGGAGAGACTCAAAAAACGAGACTTAACTTTTATTTGATAATTATATTCATGATAATTCAGTCTGATTTTTATTGTTTATCAGCAAAGTGGATTAAACTACACTGAAGACTGTCACAGGTTAAACAACAGATTAACCTCATCTGAATGGGTTCCACTGGCTTAACACACAGTGGAACCCACATAACATGTGCATCTGTTGTCAGAAAGGGGTATTACAAGGACCCAGCGTCAAATGATACAGAGTCAAGTAAATAAATTACTGGTGAAGAGAGGCAAGTCAAACTAGAGACAATACACAGGTGAATCATGCATCAGCAGGTCATAGGGTTTTAGCTTTCTTTGTTTAGAATTTTTTTTATTTAAGTAGGTATAATTTACATTTTTATTAAACCTTAATTAACCCCGGTCAGGCTCAGTGAACTCTATTTTGTAGCTACCTGTTTCACATCGATCAGAGAGAAACCCTTGAGGCTACATGGTGAAGGGAAACTAGACATCTTTTCCTCCCACATAAGAAGTTACTTTGTTTGGTAAGATTTCAAGGGGAAATACTGATCATACCTTAGATTAAGTACATTCCGAATGTTGTGAAAAGTGTGTAAATAACTGACAAGTCTAAAAGTATAACTTAAACTTCCTCTATTATCAATCTGATAAAGTAAGCAGAGATAGGATGATGATAAGAAGTTTTCATTGATTTTGAGCTACTGTTGGTGGCAAGTAACATACTATAATTGTTGCTGTTAACAGTAAAAAAAACATCTGGCCTCTATTTTAAGGTCTAGAAGTTTATGTATGGGTTGGGGAAGGGGGTGTGGTTTGGTTGAAGAACTGTGTCATAGCTTCCCCAATTTCTTTTTTTTTTCTTCAATTTCTACAATCTTGGGTTGTTGCTCAAAAGTTTTATCTTGCTTCCTCTCCTGTCTCCTTCTCCCATATACTCTCTTTTCCTCTCCTCTCGTCTCCTCTGTCTATGTCTAAGGCTTCTCACAATGGCATTGAGGGCAGTGGAGGAGGAAGGCCACAGACTATCTATTGAAGTTTGTGCTTATAGTTCCTCTGTGCAGTCACAGCTGTGACCACAAGGAGGTGGGATAAAAAAATGAATTGCAAGCGATCCAAGTGTATGCCACTGTGTGCGCTCCACCTAGATGCATGCATTTTTTCTTCCACTCTTTGCACGGTGCACCTACACTTTGTATGTGGGTTAGGAGTTTCAGATACTGTCATTCTACAATTCGCCCTTTTCAACGTCTGCCTGTTGTTTTTTTGAACACTTTTAACGACTTCCCTACTATTTAAAGATGCTTTTATAGGCATTAGACAGCAGCCATGTGACAGGTGTATGCAATCCTGCTCTGTTTTACGTATAATACAATCTTTTGCGATTAAACCTGCTTTCTAAAAAAAACAAGTCTTGAGTTGTTCTTTGACAAAGAAATATTAAATCTTTATTAAAAGTTTCAATCTCAAAACTTTGGCGTATTGAGACATAGAAAAAAGTTTCAGGATTTTTTTAACCTCTGCCATAACTTGACAACAATTATTCTTTTTGAGAGTGTTTGTTTTAGACAAAGATATTGTAGGTAGAGTACATGAAGGGGTCAAAGATGGTGACTCCATGGTTGTTGTATATTTAGCCATAGACTAATAAAGCTGGTAGGCTCTTAATGGCATCTTACGCTACAGGTTGCACCTGATGTAGCTGGTTTACTACAGCCAGCAGTAGGAAATATCCGGCTCTTTTTGCTGATTCCGAAAATACACAGTACCAAACACCTTTTAAAATTAACAAGATGCACTGACAAAATCCAGTCTTAAATATACTGATCGGTATTTAAAGGTAAAAATGGTCAATTCTTACTTTAAGTGAGTAATACATAATAATAAAAATCATCCACTATAACACACATGGAGAAAAACAAATACATTCTCTACAAAAACATTCACACTTTGATCTCTGATTCTCTCCAGATATCTTTTGCTATAGAGTTAAACTAAGTGGAGACATACAACTTGTGTTTATCGGAAGCGCAGTGTTGAGTGTTAGAGATTATTGTCAGAACAACCTCTTCTACAGTTCCCCTTTTTTCTTCCTGTCTGCAGTCTTCAGCGCACAGTGTCATTGCACACGCTGACACAGTCAGGCTCTATGCATCCCCTCTACTGACAATACCACTTACATAAAGCCACACCTCTCAGTTTTGCATGAGAAAAATATTTTATATCGCTTCCAATTCTCAAATCTCTACAGTGAACTAGCAGGTCTCATGTTTTGTTACTTAATCAACAAAGTCAGCCCTCTACCTCCAGAGTTTCACGGTATGTCTATGTTGTCTGCGGCGTTGGAACAACTAAAAACCACTGGAGGGCAGTGTGGCTTCATGTTGCACCAAAGCCGTTCCCCCTTCTCACACATATTTCTCTCCTCACTTGTTTTTGCGAATAGCCAAGTGGCTGACTGCATTTAATACACACGCAAACACGTGTACACACACACATACACACCCGCTCAGTGTTGCAATTTGGTCTCCTTTTGGTTCTGCCGATGACTGGCAGGTTCTTAACGAGAGCAGCCTAGAGCGTTTGCCCTCCAGGCCTGTACATCAACCATCAACATACAAGGCACACACACACTCGCGCATGCACACTCACTCCCACAGTTATATACACACACACACACACACACACACAAGCACACAAGCACACACGAACACAAACACACACACATCCACTCTCTCTCTCTGCAGACATTCTCCATCCCATTTCCCAGGCTCAATCAGTTTGTCCATTGCTGAGGGAGTGTTTGACAGTCACTGGGAGACGGTTTAGGTTTAGAAGTATTATTATGTTCCTATGAAGCAGCCTTATCCAACACAGAAGGAATGTCAGCTGCACCATTGTTCAATAAGGTTCAACAGTAACACATCACAACACCACACAATACTACTAAGGGCTAGTTGGAGTGCACGCACACAGATGTGTGTGTCGGTGTGTAGTTACTGTGAGGGCCACAATGATAAGACGGCATAGCTGGGGAGGTGAAGATGGAAACCCAGAGCAGCATGTTTTCTCCCCCCTTCGTGATTCATCCCTGCTCTCACCTCTTTTCATTCTCCTTTTTCTGCAGAGGAGAGAAAACCCAATTAAAATACTGTGTGGATGGATACCATGAAGAAAGACATACTTCCTCCATGACATTCTCTCTATCCCCCGTGTAGTGACAGATCTGGTGCATTCAAACAGAGGTGAAAAAAATGTGCTGCTCCCACCCTCCTGCTGCCATTAAATGTTGATGTATAATATCAAATATACAAATATACATATATACATACACCACATGAAGATGAATGTATAAATCAAAATCTATTGCAGATTCACCCCACATACATGCATATGCTATGTGCTATGTATTTGTATGTCATTGTGAGATACAGACATTCCCATATGCTAAAAAAATACCTGATGCAGCAGGAGGTGTAGGATGCATCCATTTTTCACATTTTACACACACACACACACACACACACACACACTCACAGATGGATTCATGTCTTCCATGTATATCGCTCTCTCCTACCCCTCTTCTCTTCCTCCGCTCTTGCTTTCCTCTCTTCCTGACCCAACATCCGGCCCTCCCAGGAGATCCTGCTTTCTGCTGCCAGACTGGGCCTATATTGCAAATGTGCAAATACACACACAGGCATACACACAAACACACACACACACACACACACACACACACACACACACACACACACACACACACACACACACACACACACACACACACACACACACACACAAAAACCTGTACTTCTATCTTTGTGAGGACACTCACTGACACCCCAACTAACTAACTAACCCCAACCTAAACCTAATTCTAACCTGAACCCTAAAACCAAGTCTTAACCGTCAAACAGGCCTTTGAAGTTATGTCAGAAAGTGAAGGACTGGCCAAAGTCCTCACTTTCCCCAAATGTCCTCACTCTGTATGGTATATAATAAAAACTGGTCTTCCAAAAGATAGAAGTACAAGCACACACACATACACACACACACACACACACACACAGGCTCTGTCTCTCCGTGGACACATGAACTGCCAGTCAATCCAGCAGCAGCTTTGTACAGACCTCACTGCCTCTCTTTTGTGGGGGTCAGGGGCTGGAGATAAGAGTGTGTGTGTGTGTGTGTGTGTGTGTGTGTGTGTGTGTCTGGGGACAGAGAGAGAGAGAGAGAGAGAGAGAAAGGGTCAAGGGGCTGAAGGAGTGTGAGGACTCCTTTATTCAGGCCTACTAAATACTGTATGCTGCTGATATTTACCTGCTTCAATATTACAAAGCCCCTCAGGAGTGTGTGTGTACATCCCCAGCAGAAGGTGAAAAATCTCCGCAGCTTGACTCTAATCTCAGTCAGCAGCAGGACAGGTATACAAACATCCCTATTAAACATTTCCCCGCTCTTAAGACATGCTGAAGGGACTTGGTTAACTGCAGTAAACAGCGAGCCCTCAGTGAGAAAGTCCAGAGAGACAGCAGTAACACCAGTCTCACGCCCACACATACACTTGCACAAATCCAGTTCTGGGCTTTGAGTAGCTATTTAGAAATCTGGACGGCAGTTCACTGACCCAGCACTAACGAGGCATCTAGACCAGCCTCCGAGGAGTAGCGCCTCTTATCTAGTGACCACACAGCGCTGGCTATCTCCTGACCGTGTTTGACCACTGGTTAAACTGATTAGCCCGTCATCCAGTCAAGTCTATGTTACAGTTACAGTAAGCAGAGATACACTAATGTACATGCAAAACAATTTCTGGCTGCAACTGTGGAATGTGAGGTATCTTTTTGTGTAACTTAAGAGTGTGTACCTGCCAGTGGGGTACGATAGAAGTGCAGAAATGCCACACTGGCACTCTGAGAGGCAAACAGCAGCACAGTCGCTTCAGTACTATCTGTCCAGTTGGATCGGACAAATGGTCAGTGGTGGAGCGATGGCAGAGTGGACATGTGATGGCCAAAGTGTCAGGGACTGGGGATTCACCCGTTTAATGAGAATCTATGGCCGGGACTGATGAAGGGCCTGACTGAGAGGCTGTGACAAGTCCTAATGCTCACATGTATAAATGATGTGGGTGGGTGGAGGGGGGGGGGGTTGTCCTGGTAGGATGTGGCTGTGTGGAATCAATCCTCAGAGAGCATGGGTGGCGTTTAAGAACAGGCCAGAGTCTGAAAAAAAGGCCAAGCACAGAAAGCCATAGAATCCACTCTGAGAAGTGAGAGGAACAAAAAAATAAACAAAGAATGTCTAAGTGAAATGAATCAAACGTTAACGGAATACAGTCGTTAGACATTTTGACATTTTCACTTTCTGACAGAGATTTAGCTAGGTGAGGTTCCGCTCTCGTATCTGTCCATTTAATATAAAGCTATAGCCGGTTAGCTTGGCGCAAGGAGTGGAAACAAGGGGAAACAGCTAGCCTAGGGCTGTCCAACAGCAACACAATCCTACCAGCATCTCTAAGGCTCACTAGTTCACATGTTATATCTCATTTCTATAGTCCATACGAAAACAGAGGAGCAAAAATGCCAATATGCCTTTTTATGTGCCAGACTTCTTCACTGGCAAGTACTGCCCAGCAACTGGGCAGCCAGTGGAGACGTCAAGGAATAGTCCAGCATAGAACCCCCCCACCCCACAAAATGGCAAAATAACGTATTTGCCTCTCAGTTTTTGTATGGATTAAACTAACAAGATACAATGTGTTAAACAGCAAGCTTTTAAAGTGCCGGTAGGCTGATTGTTATTGTGGAGGGAGCCACTATTTCCAGTCTTTGCGCTGAGCTAAGCTAACCAGCTGTTGGCTCTAGCTTCATATTTACCGTAGAAACATGAAAGTTGTATCAAGCTTCACATCTAACTCTCGGCAAGAAAGTGAAGCGTATTTCCCGAAATGTCGAACTATTCCTTTAAGGACAAAGTAAATTTCAAGGTGTGAAAATTAAGTAAGAAGTGCGTAAAAATGGAAATTAGAGTTTTATGTTGATTTATGTTGATTGAAGTGGCACATTTGTACTCTCCTGTGTGCCGGCTATTCGAAGGGCTACACATCTGAAACATCAATCCAAAAAGTACACACATACAGGCAGACAGACAGACACACACACACACACACACACGCACGCACGCACGCACACACACACGCGCACACACACACACACAGCCTTTGTTATGTTGAGAGCGTTTGTCTCTGTACGGCTCCAGCAGAGAGGGGTTAAAATCCGATTGAGTCGATATCACTGGAGAATAACACATTCAACACGCAGTCTGAGTGTGTGTGCGGCTGAGCGCTTGTGTATGCGACTGCGTGTGTGTGTTTGTGTGTGAGCAACATGGAGCCTAGGGACTCCCTCCCTCTCCATTTGCAGCCCTCAGTTGAAATAGAATTGAATAGTCTGAATCCTCAATGGTAAATGTTCACAAAGTCAATACCAACTGTTAAGTCTCCCCTGCATTGGGGTTAAGGGCATTACCATTTCTGAGACTTGAGGAAAACACACACACACAGACACACACAGGCAGCGAAGGCATACTCACCAGATGCCCCATGAGATGATAAAATATTTTTGAGTCTTTTACAAAATGCTTACTATACATTCTGCTTAAAAATTCCCTTTTACTGTAACATATTCATCGAAGGCTTGTTTTCATTTTTGTTCACTAATCTCTTAACAATAATCCTGGTAGGCATTTTTATAGTGACATCGGTGCCTGAGGGACAGTGGTTTCACTGATCTGACTAAGCACCAAATTCAGTTCAATTCAAGAATGTATAAGCACACAAAGGCAAAAAAGGAATTGTATTAAAATGAACTACATAAAATACATAATCACACATAAGTGTTACTTTTTAATACAGAATATTGGAGTATAGCTGAGTGTTTCAGTTTGCCGGAGCTCCTCCCAAAGAATTAAACCATACATTTTGTTTAATTTACAGGTTGTGTTAATTATGCAGGTTGCGGACTTAGGTAGAAAGCTATATGAATTTTGTGTATTTGTGTGGGATGATAGTGGTTTGTACTGATGAGCTTGGTGCTTAAAGGATAGGCCTGTGATATTAAGTATTTTTTTGACATTCTCAACAAATCCAAATAAAAAACCTAAATCAACAATGTGTTAGTTTGTCTCTCAATACTTTAACACTCAGCCCCAACCCCATTTGTTACTACTGAAGAATACCTGTCTCCTAAAAGTTACATTTCTATACAGTTAAATAACAAATACGTTTAGTAGGAACGTAATTGTGATTGGATTCCGTTTTCTATAAACGTAACGAGGATGTGTGGTTAATTTACGTATTTGGGAAGTAAAAAATGTTTGAATACTAAATATACTGGTAAAATGTTTGCATACGTGTTTTTTTCCCACCAAAATACTCAATATTTTAGTCCAGTTTCCACTTTTAGTGACTACAGCATAAACGTAGATGTTTAGGAACTCACAGCACTTGGTTAAGTTCAGGGAAAAATCAGGGTCTGGTTTAACACAGAAAAAAAGGTCACAGTGACTGAAGAAACAACATGATTATCAACATTTAACCGAAACCAGGATCTTTCCCGAACCTTAACCAAAGCCCTTTTGTTACCTAAACCTAACCACAGACGGGACCCTGGATGCAAACCCTGGTCTCTGGCGTCACAGTCTTGTGCTTTATACGCCCGCTATCCAACCCAAGTCCGCCAAGTCTGAAGGTCCTATTAGTAAAGAACTTAAACTGAAGGCTCTATGCATTTTTTGCAAGCCTTCAAAAAGTATCCAGTTTCTCTTGAGTTCAGGTCAGGTGCAGGTTAGTACAGTATGTGGTGGTGTTCACACAGTGCTTCTGTGTAGAACCATGATAAGTTAGTTTGGGCAAATTTGCTACCCAGTGTGGTAGCTAGTTTTATGAGTGGTGCAGCCTCTAATTCGTCTTGCTGGTCATTAACGGTGGGCCAACGTGGACCTTTTACCACAGCACAGTGTCTCATTTGAACAGCGAGCCATAAAACCCCAGGCTCTGTCACTCAGTGTCATTTAAACCAGGACTGATTGGAACTATCTCTGGCCTTTGCTTTCCCACCTTCCTCCCCGCTCGCGTTCTTTCCTGGTCGGTTCATGAATAATGAATGAGGATATATGCAGGCTAGAGCTCAGATATTAATGGAGCTGAAAAACAGAGAGAGAACCATCCTTTGTGCTGCCAGACATAGCTTCCCTACCCTGCTGAAGCTGCCCCTGCCTGGTCACCCTCCTTTTTTTTCTTTTTTTTTTTAATCTTCCCTTTTACTTCCTTATTCTTCTTTTCCTACCTACTGCTGCCAGTGGGCCCAGATGAGAAAATGCTCAATTTCTCGTTCTGTCTTGCCCAGAGATATTCGCTTCTCTCCCGGCTGTCACGATGAGGGCAGGGGTGGACAGTGACTTTGAGATGAGAGGGGCTAACTTTCAAATTATAAAAAAAAAGCAGACAAAACCGGGGAAGATAAATGAAAAGTTGACATGGCCGGATATGCAACGTGGCTATTGTCTGTCTGTTAGGCCGGCTCTCTGTCATTCAAGGGCATGGCAGTGAGCGTCCTCCTTTGTTTACCCCCATCCTGTCCTTCTTCCAGCCCTTCCATGATCTGTTAGTTCTGGCCAGAGAAGCCCCAGCCAAACAGTGGCAGTCAAGGGCGAGAGGTAGAGTGCAGTAGGGTGGAGGGCATCTGACTGAACACTGGCCTCAGCACACGTTTCTACTCAAGTCGTATCCCAGTATTTCATACTTTTTAAACTTCATATGAATTGATGATTGATGATTTAATTTTATGTTACCTCGTAAAAAAGCTCAATTGTTTTGCACTCTGTCGCACAGCTTTGTTGAGACCAACCATAAAAGGCTCGCTGACACTGTACATGTGGCATGAGGGGTCTGGCAATCAGAGAGGTCTGGCCCCGGGCTGGCAGAGTCGCTGCCCATCCTTGGATGACTTGCCCAACTAGGCCAGAGGGCACAAATAATGGGCAGAGTCTTCTAACCCTTTATTTGTGCCAGAACGTCTCCACATTCATCAATGTTACATCCGCACCTTATATGGTCAGACAGACAGAGAATCATTATTCAGCGGTCCAGAGAACTGTGAATTGGCTGCTGGTGGAGAGGTGTGGTGGACAGGCCAGATCAGGCCGCCCTCAACCTCTGACCCAGAGCGTTATCATCGTCTATGTCTCCTGTGGGCTGCCTCTCATCCCTCACATATCTAACGACCCTGTTATCTGAGCTTTTTAAATTATAAACTGGCTAATTTTACTGATCAACTGCTGGAACATCCATTTGGCTTGATCTTTTTTTTTTTTTTTTTTTTTTTTTAGGAAGTATTGGTTTTCACATTTACTTTTGAAACCAAGTGAAACAATGTGTGTGACCCAGACTCTTCACATATAGGGCATATCTGAACATTTTTTTTCACTGAGCCCCTCTGTTGAACAAACAGTCAAAATAGCTTCCATAGCAGCACATAATGGAAAGGGTGGTATTACACAATTTTAAAACAGCGGTCAGTGGATCCAGATACTCTGTCTGTCACTCCGTTAACATTTCATCAATATATTTATATGTGCTCACAGTCATGACTTTTTCTCATGCACACACTTTGCACAGTTTTAAGTTTGCACAACTTGTTAATGGGACTTGCAAGTTGGCAGCACTGTTTTGCTGTCCATGTACTCCAAAGACTCAAATAAAATATATTTCTACCATGAAGCAAGGTTTTGATCTTGGAAGTGAAGCACAGTGTCAGTGAAACACCGTTAAAAGGAAGTATAGTTCAAAAAGTTTACAATTTAACTTTTTGTGCTTGCTTGGGTGAGCGTTTCAGCTAATTACGCACAAATCCCTCACGCTCACAGCTCCAATCCACCGGCACCGCTGTCTCGGCAGAGGACAAAGAAAACAAAGGAGACTGACAAACAAACAGTGAGAGGAAAAAAAAATATAAAAGAGAGGAAGCTTTCTTTCCATATAGAAGCTGAGCTGAGGCGACAGTGGCGTTTAATCAGTTGGTTTTTCCAGCGCCGTCAGCGTGAGCAGCCTCGGCGGTGCAGCCCTCTGATCAGCGCTGGGAGAGGAGCTCCCCGCTGAGCTGCTGCCGCCCCTGAACCACAGGTCAGTCCTTGGTGAGTAGGTTTCATTCTGCTGTCGCCTTCGTAATACCATCTCCTTCTCTCATTAAGATACAGCGTGTGTCTGTGTCAGTGTGTGTGTGTATGTGCGCGCGCAAGTATTTATGGGCTTGTGTTTGTTTGTGTGTGTACGTGTGTGTGTGTGTGTGTGTGTGTGTGTGTGTGTGTGTGCGGGTGTGTGGAGTAAATGCACCCCAGGACTAGCCTAAAGGGGATGTGGATTCCCGGCCTCCGCTGAGATCCGGCAGCACAACTAGGATTTCTACCGGGGGGGTTGTTGTTGTGTGGGTGTGTGTGAGTGTGTGTGTGCGTGTAAATGTGTGTTAGAGAGAGATGCAAGACGCATCAAGTGACTCGGTGCCTCAGGGTCAAACACACACACATGCAGAGAAGGAGCTGGTGCTGCGGCAGGGTAAACAAGAGCAGACTGTTAGATCTCATCAGCCTCATCACTCGCTTTATTATGCTGATCTGGGAGTATACTGTAAACTAATCAGAAATCCAGGAGTCACAGGGGGGCATTCGGCTTAAAGGTTAGGCGTATAGAGAGAGCGAAACTTGCTCTGCCTCTGAGTTCTTAACTTTTGTATCTTCTCATTTCCCTTTTCTCCTCACCAAGGCCCCTCCACTACCACAATACAGGAAGAACTTGTGGCTGGAAGGTAACCTCTCGGCCAGGTTTCAAAGGTTCACTTCATGACTGCCTTGGCTCATATCGGAGGTGTGGGGTGATTGACTGGCAATGGAGAACTCAACACGGACTGGAGATTTTGAATGGAAGTCAGGACTCTGCTTGTCTGTCGCCGTATGCTAATATTGGCCTTTCAACAAATTCAGAAAACACACTTCCAGCCTCATGTTTGTTCACTTGCATAAATGCATATGATTCTTATTCTGTGCCAAACATCTACTCTTGCTTCCACAACAACATGACAGAGGAATGTTACAAAGTTCATGACGTCTATTAATTTTGAGGCATCTGAATAACATCTCTGTGTTTATTAGACCTGGTGGCATGCTTCATAAATAATGAATAAAACCGTCCCCTTTCGCTTTGCGGATGTGATTTTGTGTTTATGTCATAAACATTTGTGTTTAGGACTTTCTTTGATATAACGTCACTCAATTCCGCCTTTTCTACACCAGGGCATGGAAGGAAATGTACACAATTTTAATTTGGCTTTCTGTCCTTTTGTGTTCTTGACTCCTCGGTGGCAGCACATTTAAAGAGACGTGCCTATGGAAAGCACACACACTCACACAGAAATGTGGCAGGTGAGCAAGTTAGAGAACAAGTAGCAAACAAGACGACAGACTAGTGAGAAAAGGCTGGCGAGAGGTGGGGTAGAGTTACCTTTTCTGGTCATGGTGAAAGAGCAGAGACAAGGGTGTTAATTAAGAGTTTTAGATAAACGCGTGGCAGGTGGTTTGCAGTGCAATAGTACACAAGCATGTACACACACATACAGACACAGAGAAAGCAGTGGTGGAAAGTGACTAAGTACATTTACTCTGGCAATGTGCTGAAGTGCAAATTTAGGTACTTTATTTTTGTACAGAACATCTATTTTAAAACTACCTCATACTTCCACTCAACCGCATTTCAGGGGAAGATGGGCTATTGCACTTTTTACTTACCGTTATCTGACTGCTGTAGTTACCAGTTAATTTTAAGAGTGAGATTTTATGTAAAAAACAAAACCAAAAAAAAAACAAAACCCAAAACATATGATAAGCTCATAAAATACAACACCGTATTCAAGATTAAACCAGTGGTTACCGATCTTGGTGCTTTACAATCTCTTACAAAAAGGAAATGTCTGAAAAAAGAAATGTCTGGCTGTTGCTCCTCAAATGTTCTACCGAACATTTGACCTCTTTACCTTTGAGATTCATTTAAATAACTGTCCAAGGAGGTATAATACTCCCATATTTCACAAAAGGGCAAAGATGAGGAAAAAAAGTCCATAAAATGAATAAGTTTGAAGTCTGTGTAGCGGACATTCCTATTCCTGTTTCTCTTTCCCGTTAATCCCCCCCCGAGATTTATACTGTGATCCTTTAGAGGGGTTGGGTTGGGAACCACTGGACACCAATACCAAACTGTTATCAAGTAAAACTAGTTCCACATCGAGCAGCTACAACAGTAAAAGGCTGCTTGTGCATTGGTGCATCAGTATTAACAATCTAATAAAGTCATATAAAATAAAATATCAGTCAAAAGGGCTATTGTTCTGCAGAATGAGTACTTTCACTTTTTTATACTTTAGGTTCACTGAGCTAACAATACTTCTGCACATTTGCTTTTCTTGTAATGGAGCTTTTTTTTTACCTACTTGTATTAGTACTTATACTTAAAAGATACCTACTTCTTCCACCACTGACAAATACACAGATATACTGTCCATGCAATAGCTTTCCCTGTGCCTCATCTCTAAATGAACACAGTCAGTGGGATGTTAATCACCCACGGAGTATCTGTGTCAATACGTACATAATGCTTTCACTTTGTGGTGATTCACCCTTGGCCAAATGGAGAAAGCACCAGTTTTAATCTGCACCTGTGTCCACTTCTGCACCCTGGTATAATCAGCTCGTCTTGAGTGTTTTCATGTGGGCTGTCATCATAAGACTGTGTTTGTCTGTGTGTGTTCAACTGAAGCAGATCCTCCGCTCCCCTCCTCTGACACAGGAGGCTCCGGCGGGGCTGTGTGTCGTTTAGGACTCGTAAACAAGGTGTATGTTGAGAGTCGAAGGGTCCTGCTGCTTTGGTGTCTCCTCTGAGCTGTCAGAGAACACGCAACGCAGTAGAGCGGTGGAGAATAGATGAGGACATGACAGGAAAAAGACGGAAGGGGCCAAGTCAAGACAGAAGGAGACACTACAAAAGGGAACAGAAGAGTAAATGACAGGAGTAGAGTAAGACAGGAAAGAAGAACAGAATTGAAGAGAACAGGTTAGAGACCGATGGAAGAGGACAGGATAGAAGACAATAACATTATAAAACAAAAGATAGGAAATCCAAAGAAACATTAGGGAACAAAACTGAACAAAATATGACAAAACAAGGAGACAAAACAGAGGATGAGAAGATGGAAAAGGACAAAAGAAGGCCAACCCAAAAGGACAGAGGAAAACAAAACCAAGGAGGACATGGCAAAAAAAGAATGCAAAAAGAGATGAGGACAGATAACAAAACATAAGAAGTCATGCTAGGAACAAAGACATAGAACAGAAAAGACCAGGACATAGCAAGACAGAAGAGAAAGAACACGACAGAAAAAGACAACAGAAAAGGGGAGAGGACAGGGCAGACACAACACATCTGAAGAGAATGAGACTAAAGGGGACACGACAAGGGCAAGGAGACAAACGAAGGCGGATAGGTGCAGAGGATAATAAGGGACAAGAGGACAGGACATAATAAAAGAACACAAATTTGTAGAGGTCAAAAGATAACAAAATTGAAGAGGACATGAAAGGAACAAGGGGACAAAGCAAAAGAGGCTGAGGCAGCATCAAAGAAGACAAATCCAAAAAGAAATGAAAAGGACAAAAGAAGTCAAACTGAAAAGGACATGATAGAAGAGGACAAAACTCAAGGAGACAAAACAGGAGAGAAGACAAATCAGTAGAGAACCGCACAAAAGAGGTAAATTCAACAAAACAGGACAGAAAAGATCAGGAACAACCTTGAAGAGGACAGGATAAGAAGGAATAAGACAAGTGGAGGAGAACATGATAGAAACATAACAGATAGCATGGAATAGGACAGGACAGAAGAAGACAAACTAGAGGACATTAGGACAGGAAAGAAGAGGTTAAATCCAAATAGGAAAGAACAAAATTAGGACAGACAAGACAAATAGGAATGGGACATAACACACAAAGACAAAAGAGGAGCAGCATTTAAGACACAAAAGAAGAAGAAAAGTTTGACAAAAAAAGAGAAAAAAAAGAAGGGGGCAGGACAGGAGAGTACAAAAGAAGCTTAATCCAACAAAAAGACAGACAAGGACAACATATGTGGTTGAGACAGATCAAAAGAAATTTGGAGAAGACAGAAAAGGACAAAACTGAGGAAAATATAACGGGAATGAGGGAGATGGAGAGGACATGACAGGAACAAGCGGACAAAGCAAATGATGATGCAAACGGGCAAAAGAAGACAAACCCATACAGGACAAAAGAGAATGAAATCGAAGAGGACATAATTAGTAAAAACAGAGGAGGACAGAATATAACAAAACACAATAATCCACAGAGGACAAAACAGAGAAGCACAACTTACACATCAAATTCGATCAGTACAGCCATGAACTGCACAGCACAACACAACCACACACAGAAAAGTCATCTCAGTACAACACAGCACACTGTAACACAGCGTAACACAGTGGCCGGCAACATGTGTGATGAACCGCCAGCCAACAACACAACCCCTTAGCTTCTCCCTCTCTGTGATTCCTATAAAAAGTGCTTTTGTTTTGGTGTGTGTGCTCATGTACGTGTGTGAAAAATATTTTGGTTGGTTTCCCCTCTCTCTCTCTCTCTCTCTCACACACACACACGCACACTGCTCACCTGCAGGTGGTGGGTGGGAGTGGGAGGATGGGGTCTGTGTTTAGCTGTGGGCCCTGCAGACAGGGCGATCAAAGGCTCCTCAGTCTTTGTCTGCTAACGTTGAATAGACAATAGTAAAGAGGGCCCGCTTTGATTTCAGCTCACTTTTATTGATCACAGAAGAGAAGGGATTGAAATATGAGAGACAACCCTGAACTGGATTCTTCTTTAGCTATTGATTATATCCAGAACAGACAGCATTTCACAATGATCCAAGTTTTTATTTTATCCTCTTTTTTTTTTTGAAGTATGAAAAAGTGTGTCTGGCTCCTCGCCTGTCTTTCAGGTGCAGCTAGTAATACACTGACTGCCGTTATTTTACCAGACGATGGCTTGTTTTAATTCTCTCTTTTAAGCTGCTTCTTAAAGTTCATGTCCAAAACTTATCCAGGATATGCTGACAACAACCCCGACTTCCTTCCATCCATCTTCTCCTCCCTCCTCGGCAACCTTTGAACCCTGAGTTTTTTCGGAGAGACATTCTTTATCCCATAATTTCGGAGGAGGTACAGTCGCTGTACTCGGGAGGCAGGGGGATCGGGTACGAGGGGCGGAGGGGCTGGCTGCCGCGCAGAAAGGACCGTGGGAACGGGGAGACGCGGGGCGGCCAGGTACAACAACCCCCCTCTTCCTCTTACAACACACTCTCATACAAAGCTCCTCACCCCTGCGCACAGGGCCTCAGCTCATCTCACGGCAGCTGCTGAGATACAAACTGCACGGCCTAAATTTGAGACCAGCAATCAGTTTATTGTCCCGCCTTTTAGTGTTATGAGGTGAGATACTGGTAATAAAAAAACGAGCCAGTTCCAGTTCCACGGTAATTGTAGAGAGACTGCAGTATTACACAATGTTGCATGAGTGCATGGTCTAACAACAAGGAAAACCTGGCAGATCGATTTAAACGGCAGTTTTAATCAGGAAGGTTTTTTTTTTAAGCTAAAGAATGACGAAAGAAGCAAATTATATTGTGAAAAAAAAAAGGTTTTTCTTTTCGTTTTAAAAACACTAGTTTCCTTGTCTTCAGGAGCAGATGATCATTTCTCACGATGTCTACGTTTCTTTATTTCATGGCAGAGATAAAGATTTTCTCTGACTCAGTCTATGTGAAGCCGGCGAGGTTCCTTCATCTTTAAAAGTGACTCTTTAGGGCCTGTTTAAGTTGAGCTGACAGATGTGGTTATTTGGGGACAGCTCATTGGCAAGTTTATGGCCAGAGTGCTTATTTTACTAGAGCCGAGCACATGTGCTTGTGACAGTGAGGGAAATCCTTTCGGAAGTCTGGCATACGGTTGAAATAAAGGAGACTTAAGAGGACATAAAACCTGCCCAAAAAAAAAATCTCAGGGAGTTTTGCCCAAGAACACAAGATGATAAAGTTTGACTGAAACATTGTTCATCTAAAAATAAAACCTAACCGGGTTTTAATTCAGCACGTTTTCAGCAGGATCTCCATATTTGATCTGCACTTAAATGTTTAGATGATCAAATTTGCATTATGCAAACTAATTCCTCCAGCACTATAATGATGCATTCATTAATTTAAAGTTGCAAATGGATTTCAAGGATTTCACTGGGAGCTGAGTGCTGTTATCAATGCAGTGATTTTTTTTTTTTTTTCAGAACTAAAGCAAATAAATTGATATGAAGCCACATAAAATTGTAATTTTAAAGACAAATCTTATTATTTTCATGTTGTTGAGAGCATGTGTGTCATTGTCATATTGTGTGCCTGATGCAGTGAACAACTGTGTGGAGTGGTACCCCAGTACCAAGCCCTCGTAGTGTTGTGGGACCATTATATTCTTCCATCCAATATGCACAAATGCACATTTATCTACTGGGCATACACTCTCTCTCTCCCGGACCTGACATCTTTCTCTATTTACAGGCTGAGGTGGTGGGGTGACTAAGTCTCACATAGGAAGTTAAAACCAGGCGTTGTCTGCGTGTGTGTGCGTGTGTGTGTTTGTTGGGGAGGGTTGTCTACATCTGACACACCCCCAGCCACCTGTAAAGCCTTTCTCTGAGGATCAGGTTTCTTTTGAACATGTTTAAGACAGCATTTGCTTCCACTAGTTTACAGTTTGTGAAAACGCCCGATCCGGAAGGCCGGGCCGATGCTTCCCAGTTTAGTTTTGCGGGGCGGCGTTTTATAAAGCTCCCGTAGGGATGCTGGACGGACGAGGGCGAAGCAGTGTGTGCCTTTTAAGAGCCCCTGATGGTTTTAGTGAGCCACTTGGCTTTTTATTTTGACTCTGCTCACTGCAGGCTGCTTGTACTTTACTGTGCTCCCTCTGTGCTGGCCTTGTGGTTGCAGATTTAGGACATGCAGAGCAAGAGTCACTCATTACACCGGTGTTTTGAGTGTGTACACATGCTTATTATGTTTGGTGTTTACTGTGTGTGATCCTGCCTTCACATATGCTAGCGTGTCAGGAACAGTGCTGATGAGTGATGCCGGTTGCGGCCTGCTGGGTGTAGCTTCCAACTGATAAATGACTGCAGGGATCGTCTTTCTTTACCTGAACCTCACAATGTTTTCCCCGGAGAGCAGTCGCTGACAGATTTTCTAACCTAAAAACTGAGCGGGCCTACAAGACAACTGTTTCTTTCTAAATGTGAGTTTAACCTGTTTAAAGTTATTCAAGTTCAAACAATAGCAGCTTTCAAATGATGAACAGGACTGTGCTGCTGTTCCCGCTTGTGTTTGGAGACTGTCCCTGGTGATTCTTCTCTTGCTGCGAACTAATATGTTTGATGCTCAGGCTGCCATTGCCAAGCATGCGCCACGAGCTATTTCAAATGTGCAAAAAATATTGATATTCCAGGCTTCTAAAAACAAAACAAACAAACGAAAAAGAAAAAAAAAAAAAAAAAAAAAATCCAAGTCAATGTCCTCTGGAATGGCCCCATTTTTATGCCTCAGAACACTCAGATCACCTGGGACACATGATGAGCTGAGAGAATATTCTGCTATTTCTTCTCACTCTTTCTTTAATCTACACACAAACACACACACACACACACACACACACACACACCATGCTTATAAAGTACCTTAAAATCATGATGTCTTTCAACTCACACCCTTTATAAAGAATGCGTGTATGCCTTCTTCTCTTTTTGTATTCTTGTCCTGTAGAAGTTCAAGTGTGGCTGCCTACAGCCAAGTCTTTCTGCAGCGGACTTTGGTTTCACATTTGGACTTCAAGGGAATATTAGTTCATTAACTAAACTAATCAGTACAGAACCTTGAAGGTGCATTTTCCTATGTGTAATCTGACCGTGTTTTCGTACTTTAATTTTTGCATCGACATATTTATGCGTATAATCTTTGGGAAAAACACGAGTTTGGATAAATCTGAAAAAGCGGTGTTTATTTTTCATTTTATTACAAACAAAGCTAGATGTATGCAAGAGGCCAAATGATTTGGGTATACATTTAACAAAGCTCCTCTCTGCTGCAGAGCATATTTATATCTTTTAAAAGGACTCAGCATTGGAAGAAAACTGCAGTGGGGACTTTTCACCACAAGATGGACTTAGGTATGCATGGATTTGGGGTGTATAGCAAACAGCAGGGGAAAAAAAACTGCATGCTGCCTAACTTTAAAAAAAAAAAAAAAAATGTTTTTTATCATTATATCTGAAATGCAGAGCCAGTTTATAGAAATATATATATAAATATCTCTATACTCTCAAGCAGAGGGGTCCTTAAGGGTGGGGCCACAGATGCAGGGAAGCGCCAAACAACTTATGTATTAATTCCAGATATTTACTTTTGTTTGTTTTCACTGTGTACAGGGCTCCATGAGAGCAATTTTTGCTGTGATGAAACTGAACAGCAGTCCCTGTGGAGTTCATTACAGGGAGAGAGCCAGTGCCCACCCCCACTGCTCCCCAGCCAAGAGGGATTTGGAGGACCCAGAGGGACGGGTTAGTTTGGCGGGTGGAGTGGAAGGAACCTACAGAATGGAGTGAGAGTGTGGCGGGAGGGGGGTGCTCAGGGGACGCAAGGAGGAAGGAGACCATAAACACTCGACTAATGACCTCAAACACACTAACAACACAGCAGAAATTAATGAAACGGCACAAATGAAGAGATTTACTTCTGGAGCAAATGGCAGAATGTTTTCTTTGCTGAGACCCAGAGAAAAAAAAGACAAGAAAAACTCTGGGAGAAAAGAGACCACGTGTTTCCTGTGTATTTATAGAAGGCAGCTACCTGTGTGTTTTCAAGTACAAGCTGGTACTGGTACGTGCTTTACTTTTACGATAAGCCTAAGAACAGGAAGAAGGTCGCAAAAAAGAGGGGACGGTACAATATATACCTGCCGTATGTTCAATGCCTCAAATCTATAGTCCTCGCTATTCAATTCCCGAGCAGGGCTGTTTTTAGAAAAAAATGTAAGCACAAGAGGAATACTATTCTGGAAGTGTGTAAATGTGACTGATACTTCTCTTTACTGTGTCTGTTAATTTGACAACAACACCAACCAGCTGTGCATAGAGCATGTATTTAAAAGCCTCACATGCTAGACAATATTACTTAAGGTAAGTGAGAGTAAGACAAAATGCTTCATCACAAGGTTAAAGCGTTAAGACGTGATGTTTTCACATGGCATCTTCCTCTCATTACAAAATCAGATGTGAGATGTAGCCTGAGGGAGTTACTTCATGTTATTTGAAGTAAAGTTCTAATTATTTTAAATGTCCCCGTTTCTCTCTTTTGGAAAAAGAGTAAATACAACTTTTTTTTTTCTTTTGTTTGTTTGTTTGCCCTGGAAATATTTGCTCCTGGTTCCCATATGTACGTATGTACCACAACTTCTGGACACGGCAGGTCAGGTCATACGTCGCTTTTCATTTGAGTGCATTTTCCAGCTTCACCATATCCACGAGCAAATTTTCATTCTCTAGATAAATGATCCATTGTATGATTACACGCATATTTACAGTAGCTAGATTACTCTCTTTGTAAAGAGTACAATGTCGATCTACGCAGCTGAAAAAAGCATGAATCCCACCAGGCCCATGGCGCATGTCTGCGTACAGCACAAATGTACAGCTGGGAAATTTGGCTAAAACATCATCCGATATTTTAAACCTTTATGAAGCAGGTTTAGGCAAAAAAAAAAAGTACTTCGGTTAAGATGAAGTAAAAATTGTGATTTTTGTTACATGTAAATTTTCTGAAGTCACTGTGAACTCTTTTCTGTATTAAACCAAAACCACGATCTTTCCCTAAGGCTAACCAAGTGCTGTGAATGCCTAAACATAGCCATAAAGACGTTTACTAATGATGTAGTCACTACAAATGGATATTCTACTGCAAGATCAGATCTCATCAATAGTATATCAATATGCTGTCTGTGACCATTTTAGTGACAGGTTCAGTATCAATGTCTTTGTGACTTGCGAAATACTGTATGCAAATTAACAACATATACTCATTATGTTAATAGAAAACATAAAGTGGTCTCAATTACATTTTGTACAAAACGTATTTGCTGTTGCAGTTTTATTGTATAAAAATGTAATTTTTAGGAGACAGGGTTGCCCATTTATAGACAAATTTTGTGAATTTCTGCTCCCGACTAAACATCAGAATCGAACTGCAAAGGTAGCTACCTTCATAACCAAAAATGAAATCATTGAATCAAGTTGTAAGTTTTCCCCTGCCTTATGTCCAACCAGTCTTAAAAAATGAAAACATAAAAGTTTACTGATTTGTTTATTTCTCTTTTGTTGACTTGAATAAAAGCTGCAGCGTGTGAAAGCCTTTGGGTGTTTTAGACTTTTTTTTTCCTTTTTGCAATTCCAAGTCCAAACCAAACAGGTGAGTAGCACAAAGAAGTTCTTAATAGTAGTTATAATGTTTAATTCTAATTATGCTATCAGCTGTGCCATATCTTGTTCAAGATCTTCACCTCAGCCTCCAGCTACATTCTCGCTGTCTCATCTCTTCTCCACAGCAGCACCAAAGCCAGCGCCTTCTCCAAAATTTCATGAAATGAGAAAAGTTTTCAAAAGGAAATAATGTGCCGTATGCACGGGGAGTAGTCTTGTCCTCTGAATATTTGCATGTAGTTTGTGTTCATTGCAGAACATTTTGATTTCCCAAAGCGGTACGACACTTACATCCCCTCCCATCTCAATCAACCTTTTTACAAAATATTATTCACTGTCCAACCCCTTACATTCATATGCAACTAAACTCCAGTAATAACTGTCAGGGCGTATGCTCGAATGGGAGCGACATTCATATAGGGTATGAAAGAAAAAAAAGGCCTTTTCAGACTGGGAAGCAACAACAACAGCGGCTGCCACTGATCCTGCATCAGTGGTCTGCTCTGTGTCCAGCAGCAAGTAGTAGAGCTGTAGCAACAAAATGGAAGAACCTATGCCCGGTCACGGTGGTAATCACTACCCCAGTCCTGTAGTGCTAATAGTGAAGAGAGGAACAGAATTATAGATTATTTATTTATAATGCAGATTTATTTGGCCCAAACCCAAGGACCGGCTCTGCCAATATAAGTTGAAGTTGATTACGCTGGTGGCAGAAGGAGGCAGCTTACTGAAATACGATGCTATATCGCTGAACATTTAGCGTGTATTTACCGTATGTCTTACAGGTCAGTAGGTTTATTATTGGCTTGGGTGTTGACTCAGGAAAAAGGGTGTAACAAAAAGTGATTGAATGATTTGGGTCTTATTTAGTTAGAGGTCTTGAGGTAACCATCAAAACAAAGTTAAACACACTGGCACAGGAGCAGCCTATTGTAGTACAGCTTGCTAAAGTGGACAAACAATCAACACAGACAACCCAGCTCTTCTGGAGATGTCTCCTGAGAGTAACCAGTCTGAAAATAGTAGTATAACTAGTATTACTGAACAAATCAGTCCGTCACCAACAAGATCACCTCCACACTGTGAGCTGCCCTTCACAGGAAAACCTGCTGGATCTCTGTACAACACAAAAGAGACAACGTTAATGAAAAAAAAAAAAAAACAGGAAGAGTTTGAACTCAACTTTCATCAATTCATCGACTATTGACACCTGCTTGTCCTTTGCAGGTTCACACGGGGTCAGGAATCAATCCCATCTGACAACCGATTCTCAAGCAGATCCCCACGATTCTAGGTGTGTACAACCACTGTGTGAAAACGCTGTCTTACTCTGTCCTACTTCCTTCGGCTGTGGGATAGGGCTGCCATCATTTTTTTCAGTTCTTGAAATTTTTGCTTTCTCAAACCAACATGAGTGAAGGAAAGGGTAGGCAAGGGTAGCAACATCCACTTTGTAACAAGAAGTAACAGTCATTGTTTTCATCGTGAGAATATGCTGTAAACTCTCACCAGGTGGTTCATAGTACTACATACTACCGGAAGAAAAATCCATCGTTCATCGCTCCAATCGAAGCTCATTTCATGAAATCAAACACCTGAAGCCCTGTACTGAATATGAGCATTCTGTGGCATTTTCTCGAAGACAAAACCCTGTAACCGCACTATCCCTGGACATGTTTGTTACCAAACCTACTAAAACATAAGCGCTTTACAATCAACGCCAGGTAAGACCTCTGCTGAGCCATGTGGCAATAAAGCATTCTGTGTCAAACCTGGTTACAATGACATTTGCTCAAATTTTACTACAACAGTCACACCGGAAAACTGTAAGAACTCTTCCTTTAGCTTCACCGAAAGCATCTCTCTGGGTATGTATAATAGGGTCTACATTTATTTTGAAATGCATCTGCTTTAGACCCGATTTCGTCATGTTTTATGTCTGTTCTTTTTTTCATTTTTCCACAGATTTCTTGAGTTCAAGTGACATCAATCAGACTGCTCCCACTAAACTCCCCGCGAACATAAAAACAAAATTACCTCCAAACTGTAAAAACCTCAGTACTGATTACACCTGTTGGGGTAAGTGGAAAGACTTGAAGTAGAGAGACTTTGTGTGCCACTAACATTATGAATGGATTCATATGGACATGGGTAGAGATTTGAATCAGCAATTTCCAGTTTTACTTAAAACTGAAGCAATCTGAACTGACTTTCGGTGTAAGGCGAAGGTGAGGTATTACTTTGTGCAATCAGTTCTAAATAGAAGATTTTTTTACTTTTTTTCTGAATGAGTCCAGATTTGAATCCAATCTAAAACTGGAAAGATAACGTCTCCTAGACACTGAGCTATAAATACCAGTTGTTGACGAAATGTCGACATCCTTGTGTCTCCTCAGAAAGCGGCGGAGTCAATGTGTCTAAGAAACTGTCTGAGCTGGAGCCTTTCACAAAGTACAGCTGTACCGGTCAGATCAAGGACAACAATGTCACCAAATTAAACACAACTGCTGTTCACTTTGCGATTGACTGCGGTATGTTGATATTCACATCACCTCAGTCCAATGAAAGCTTCTATCTTCAGATACTGTGGAGTGAATTACTGCATGGTACCAGTACTCAATTCTGTGTTACAGATGTCTGACGTGTTCCGGCTGATCTTAAATTAAACTTCACAAAGAAAAGCAGAGCCAGTACGTCAACAGTAACAAACAACAATCACATTTAACAGCTACAAATCATTACTGATGTTTTAGTTGCTGGGTTATAAGATCATTTGTTATCAGAAAATAAAGTCACAGCAACTAAATCCCAACCACACTTAGGTGTTGCTGATCATTTTACTAACGTCTTTTAACTGCCATCCCTTCAACTACTCACACATTTGTGGGGCTGTGCAAATCATTTTTTAGATGTGAGGCAAAGTTTGGAACTGCCTCGGGACTTGCTCGCAAACTCACTCACAAATGCCACCTATAGAAAAGGAAAGCAATCGCGGCGCCAGTTACGGCCCATTGATAATGTCAAAGGTAAAGTTTTTTCTTTCATTTTTTGCTTCCGGTTTGAGGCATTACGTTGCTGAACAAGTGTTACACCAACCTCAAGGGGAAACTAAGTAGTAACAATACACACAAATGACCTTTCTCTTAATTATTTAGAGGAATATAATTTTGTCCATTCTTATTCTACCAATAAACAGATATGTAAATCACGACATATTATTGTACATCAGCCTAAACAGCTTTTTTTTTTTTAATGTTTACTTTCATAAACCTGCTATTACATCTTTCCTTTCCTTCCCTATTCCAGTGTAACCAGGAGGACAGTGGACGTATATCCAATATGTATCGCACATTGTCCAGTCAGTTGTTTAATGGTGCATTCAGGCAGTTCAGATCCATTTGTAAAGTCAGGAAACATCATGTGACAACGTCATGTGTGTGAAATATTTGGATCCAGGTGGTCATATTTCACTGGTAAATATATCAGGCACATGTCTTGGAGGTCTCAACATGTGTAAAGATCACCAAATTATAAGTTGGAAACCAGCAAAGCACTGAAAACCCTGGTGTCTAAAAGCTTCATAAGCTACCCCACAACTGTAGATAAGTAAATGTAAATTGATATAATGCATCACCATGAAGCAAGTGCAAATCTTATATATATTTTTGCTAAGCGTTACTCTTTTGCAGTATAACGGAGGTCTGAATACACAACAGTACAGATGTATTGCAGCAACAGAGTGACTAATAGGGATTTCAAAAGAAATATACAATTAGAAAATGGATGTGAAGTTCAGACAACTCAAGATTTCCTCTTCGTATGGACATCGTGTAAATGAAGCTTCCTGTCACCAAAACAAGTAAAAAGTTGATTCTGGGTCACATGTCACTCTCGTTCAACTTACTTTGAAACCAGAGGTGAGGTTTAAGGTGTGTCAGGACGCTGTGCCGCAAAAAAATTGACACATTTTTCTCTTAACATATAAAATAAAACATACAACTTACACTCAAGCGTGAATATCTGCCAAATTGGACTACACTGTATGGTGTGTGGCCATACAGACCCTAAGTCCTGTATACGGCAGGTCTCTGTGGTCTCAAGATCCCGCTGCTCTGGGCCGGGGTCATCGGGGTCATCGGCCAACTGCAAGTAACTGTCTTCAATGTCGATTTAATGGGCATCTTTATTTAAGGGAGGGTGGAAACGAAAACAGGTTTTGTGAGGTCAGGTCTTTGTATCCTGTCAGCCTATTTAACAAGTTAAATTCTTTTGTAGATTAGAAATAATATAACATTGTTGTGAATTTTTAAAATAGATTGTGGTAAGTCTGTGTTTTGACGGCATCATGAGATGTTTGCTATCATAACTCCAGTCTGATTAAAAAGACATTTTACAGTTCACTAATATCTGTCACTGGCCAACTCTGTTATTTAAAAAGTATGATTTTAGAGAAAATAAAGAGGCGATGATATATTTAAAACACAAGTAAAAATACGTTTTTTTGTCCCAGCCAAGGAAAAATGCAAGTGAATGTATATATATATATATATATATGTATATATATATATATATATATATATATATATATATATATATATATATGGTGTGTGTGTATATGTATGTACACATACCATATTTATCCCTGAACACTATAAGGTTAACATTGTCGACTTTGACATTTTTGTATTTTGACTTCACTTTAGCCTCTTTCATTTAATTATATAACATTAGTATTTTTTTAAAAATCAAGAAATAAAAAAACTATGATAAAATAATAATGAAAAATAATAAACTGCTTTAAAACAAAGCAGTTTAAAACTATGACTGCATAAAATGAATATAACAAAGGGAAACAGAATTTAATAAACTCAGGTAAGCCAGAAAACACAAAAGTATGATTTGAGAAGTATTTTTTGTTATATTTTACCTCCTTTAACTCAACACTTGCTGCTCTTTAAAACAAAAACATCTAATTTGACATTGACTCTTTGTAACAACCCCCCCCCCAGTTTTTATTCGGGTGTGGGAAGAGGTCTTACTCATGAGAGATACCAAATGTCTCATGTAGCATGTTTAATGTAAAAATATTTTCTCATTCAGAATGATAATTTGTTAATGTATAGTCAGCAGTTGTGTAGAACTCTAACATGGCTGGGGAACAAGCTAGGGGCATTTAATAAAATACATGCATTTGCTGTATTTTCAAGTTACTGTAGAAACACAGTTATTTTTTGTATTGTGTTCTAATATCCAAAATTGTAACTGCATTTTCTAGCTCCCCCAAGATATATACGATAATACGTATCACTTTAAAAGTTATAACACTTAATTTATTACATTCAGTACCTGTATTTTTCTCTCATTTAACAAATAAAGTAGATATGTATTTAGACAATGATGGTTTGGAGGGGTCGGGCTGTGTCTTGTTTCAGCAGACAAGAGCATTTTCAACATCTATGCTTGTATGCAAAAGTACTGGCACCCCAGGACAAAGACATATTTTGCAGATTTTTGAAGTGAAATGACACCAGAGTGTTTGTTTATCAAGGAAATGTTTTCTCCACCATTTTTGGCTGGACCGCAACAGTGGGATCAGCCCTATGCAAGTGAACGTCGCAAACTGAATGAGTGATGAAGTTACACCATTGGTTGGCCGGCTGAGTGTTGGAGTTCCCACACTGGCCGTTACTCTTTTCAAAATTAAATTAATTAAATTAACTTAACGATTTTGTTGCTACATTTACCGATTTTTCAGACCCATTTTGCAACGGTTTTTCAAAAAAATCACTTAGCGACAAATATAGCGACTTTTTGGACAAACCTTAGCTTCTTCCTGCGGAAGAGATTTGCCAGTGTTGCTCCATGGACCCGAAGTCTGGGTTTCCCTCCGGAGGAACACCTCTCTATGCCTCTCATTCAATTGACATAACGGTAGCTGAAACAGACGCGAATGAGTTTCTAACTCTCTCTCTGACTGATCATTTTACAAGTAAATACAGCCGAAGTCACAGCATCAGGCCATCGTCTTTAACTTATGTGTATTGTGATTTTGACAGACGATGTTGCGGTTATAAAATCCGGATTTGAGCAGTACAGAGCAGCAGCTTGGAAATGGCTTGGAGGTGACTGCTGGTTAACATGTAGACTTAATGGGCCTCGTTTCAGTCACTATCTCATACCTGTTCCGTTGTCTGACAACAGCATTTACAAACATGTAAATGAGAATCGCTTGACTGGGAATTTGGTTGTATTAAATACTTTATATCTGAGTACAGACAGTAGGAAGGAAGCAAATAGATATAGTGCTGAAACCAGCTGAACCTTGGCAGAATGCTAATACGACATGATGGCATGAATATGCTAATTAGTGTATTACATCATTGAGCAACATTTAGAAACTTTTCGAGCAGGTTTTAGCTACTTTCCAATTGGAAGTAGTTGTTTACAGCTGTTCCACAACATTTTCAACTTTAAATCCTCAATTTCACACATAGAACATATGGGGTCAAGCCATATACTGGGTTATACTAGGTAATAGCAGGGCATAAAATCATGATCAAAATCACTTTTCAGACTCTTATGCACTGTGGTCACATACTGTAGACTGAATCAGTAGTTCATTTAAAATTCACGTGTAGTACAATGTGTGAAACCACAAATAGGATTTCCTGTATTTCGTATAAACCAAGGCTCAGTTCTGTAAAACAGAGAACCCAGAAATAGTACAGTGTGGTTGGTGGCTGTTAATTTCCGTTTGATGACTGAATGCAAGAGGTTCCATTACTGAGGGGGTCAGTTAGATTAGGGGTCTTACTCTACATAATTCTTGTACTATGAGAATTTATAGAAAATGTGTAATCAACGGGAAAAAAAGAATATAGTTGGACAGTGAATATGTCACACTAATAGAGTGAGTATGATTGAAAAGGTCTGCCAAACCTGATTTCACTGACAGCTCCTTGAATGTGTCTTCGGGCTTCTCTTGGGAAACTGGGTGTAACTTTTAGCCTCATGAAAACATCTGTGATAATATGTAGAGTCAGTTCTACATTTGTTTTAAAGTGCATGTGATGCAGATCTCATTTCATCATATTTTATGTGCTTTCTTTTCTCAACAGATTTCTTAAATCCAAAAGAAATAAATTAGACTGTTCCCACTGAACGTCCTCAAAAAAATTAACTACAGTACAATAACCTCCAAAATGCAATCATAATCTTTTTTTCTGAGGTTTTATGTGGATCTATTTTTCGTCTTTCCACAGATTTCTTAAATGCAAGTGAAATAAATCAGTCTGTTTTCAATGAACTTCATGCAAAAATAGAACGAAACTTCCCACCAAACTCTGAAAACCTCAACATTGAACACATCTGTTGGGGTAAGTGGAAAAGCTCAGAGTATTATAACTTTACAGAACCACAAAAACCTATTTTACTTTAAACTGAAGTGTCCTAAATGCCGTCATTAGGTGTAACAGGAATTCAGGGTATTGCCTCGTGCACTCTGCAATCCTCTAACTCTAAGTCAATGTGTCTAAGAAACTGTCTAAGCTGGAGCCTTTCACAAAGTACAGCTGTACCGGTCAGATCAAGGACAACAATGTCACCAAATTAAACACAACTGCTTTTCACTGCTTTTCACTTTGAGATAAATTAAACTTCAAAAAGAACAGGGCAACCAATACGTCCATTGAGTTCAGCTGGACCACAACCAGTCGGAATTGTGAAAAATGTTCTTCTTAATCTTCAGAAGCTTTAATATGACTGTAGCTGTGATCATACTCCCTCCGATCAGAAACACAGGAGTAAGTAAATGTGCTTAGATTCACTTTCTAATTATGGGCTTCAATCTGTGGAGATTCTTTTACTGGTCAATTCACTTCCAAGGTGAATTACAGATAACTGAATCACACTTGAGCATTTTGAGTGGTAGATACCCTCTGTCCTTAGACCTGATTTGAGGGACTGACTGGTCTTTTTGTGTTGTATAGATTCATCATATGTATCTATATAAAACAAAAAGACAGTTCGGACTATTTTCAACAAAAATATGTTCTGCACATACATGTTAAATATTGAGTTATGAGATCTATGTGGCAGTAAAAGTAAGTAGCTTTATGATATCCATATATACCCTGCACTTAACATATAGCTTTTTCAGGCACTTGGACACCAGCGAATTAAACCCAAGTTTTAACTGTCTTGAGAAATAATTACATTTACAGCATCAACTACTCTACCAATAGACAATAAATATGAAAATAATGTTAATAATAACCAAGTGCATAGTTAAAAAAATTCAAGATCATCTAATTTTTCCTCCATATGTGGATGATAATTGCTGATTTCTTTTGCTCAAATCTGGAGGACGCCCAGTTTATTCTATATAGTCACTAGTATCCCATAATCCTTTTTTCCTGGCAGTGAATTCAGGCCATTCCTCATCAATTTAGAAAGTCAGGAAATATCACATAATCATATTTACAAGGTATTCCTGTTCAGAAGGCCCATCCCAGGAAAATAGTGTGTGACATGAACTTACCTCACCAAAAAAAAAAAGTCTCTCTGCAGGATGTACCTAACGGAAGCCCGACAAAAACGACAATGTTCTAGTATCAGTCTGGATTATGTTCTTTATCATGGTATGTGACAGAAAAATGGAATTTACGTATATGGATATACTTACCATTAATGTGGTATAATTGACCAGTAGTCCATCAAAGTGGAGCATCACAACACTTCCTGTAACATCAGGTAACATCAAGCTTGTCCCCTTCTACCAGTGATGGTCTGGTCCTTCTCTACAAAGGACCAACGTGGTCCTGAACTGCAGGTTTGAATGCAGCTCTGCAACTGGATGGTGTTGGCTGGGCTTGATTTTTGGCAGTTTGCATAAATGTTACCATGTCTGCCCTTTTTTACTGATGCCCTGGAGGGGCAATCAAAACCTGTTGTGACTTAAAAATGTCTGAATGATTAGATGAGACGTGAAACCCGTTAAAACCTGGTAAGAGCTCCAAGCACTCACTCTAATGTCCAAAAGAAATTTGAAAGCTTTATTGCATTTAGTTAGCATACAAGGCAGTTGTTATGATGGTCTTTAATTTGACATGAAATGTTTAGAAAACAACCAAACTACCAGAACAATAAATATTAATTGCCAATATTTTTTTTTCTAGAAAACACCTGGACTCTTCAATACCAGCTTCAGAGAGTGTGCAGAAAAGTGAGGTGAGCCAAGGGAAAAAGTTGGGACATAGCAGAGCACTGTGATATGTTACATAAAGACAAAAAACACTCCCTATTAAGACACAGCCATAATTCTTAAAGTGACTTATCACTGTGTAATTAACATTTCCCCTAATGAAGATTTAAAAAAAACAAAAAACAAAAAAAAAACAAAAAACTTTTAACTGTGTATGGTGTTTTGGTGTTGTGAAAGGGCATCAATGTAATTGTTCAGTATCTTTAAAGCCTATAAAAAAGCATCAGGTGCCTTAGTTTTACAGGCTTAAAAGAAAATGTGAAAGCTCAGAGGTTGTTTTCCCCTAAACCACTGGGGAATTTATTTTGGGCATTTTGTTGTTAAATACTACCAATTTCTTTAGGGAGTTCTCCAAAGCAACTAAAACATATAGAAAGTGCCTTAAAGCAATTACTCCCCTGTAATTACAACAAAAATACTGAAAGGTTTTGGTGCTATACAGATGTGCTTCTTTAGAGAGCGAAGATATAAAGGGTAAAGAGCACTGTGGGTGAAGATGATGAAAAAGTAAGATAGTTACTGAAATTTAAAAAAAAAGTTTTACTGCAGTGGGAGAGACAAGCGATATAAAGGAAACATTAAGGACAAGATGTACAAATGCAAACAAAAATTGCAAACACCGTATTTGCACGTCTCAGACAAATAACTAATAGCAACACTATCGAAATATTCTGTTAAACATAACAAAATAACTTACATTTTCTTGCACCTACAAGCTTTGATTTTGTATTTACCACGTTAATAGTATTAAATGTTAATTAAAAAAAGAAAAACAAAAACATGAAGAACATGGGCTTACATGCGCGATACTTCAACAGAATAGTTTACAGGGTATTTGAAAAAGGTTAAAAGACAATTCATAAGACTCTGAAATAAAGCGTTATCAATTATTGTTTACATACTATAACTTCCATGTGGTATAAATGTCATTATGTAAACCAGTGGTAGTCAGTGCTGGTCATCTGTGACCCACTGGTGTAAACCTATTTCCTGTTAGAAAAAAAAAAAAAAAAAATTATATCACCGTTCCCTCCCTCCAAATTAATAAAGGGTCACTAAAGCCCTTCAGTATTAAACTTATAGGAACATCTTCACTATGTACAGTAAAACAAAATCAGTCCCATTGGTTCATGTTTCTTTGTTTTGTTTTTTTCAGTCTTTGATATACTTTTCGTAAACGATACCTTAACATATATAAAAACTGCTCTCTATGTGTGACTTTACTCTTTGGTATCTCAACTGAAGACGGAGGTTATGTAGGCAGGCTGTGATTTACTCATGACAAGATACACATCTGCTATCTCTTTAACATATTTGTTCCTCAACAAGACACGTACACTGCAAACTTACACAGCAACATTAAAAATCACAAAAGTTTGTCTACACAGACTAACATTCTGGTGGGTCAACCGGACCATGATGGAGAACTACGTGTTTTAATTTTGGATTTTTTTCAAGTCTTCATTATGATTTTACCGGCCCTAAAAAAAAAAAAAAAAAAACTCACACTATGTAAAAACAGTATATCTTCCTTAAACTGAACCAAGGAAGAGATATTTTGGTGTCAGTGACTATGGTAAACAACAGATACAAAACTGCTTTTGTTACATCTCCTACCACTCCTTCTAGGCTGTCGAAAAGAGACATTCTGAATTTCTCAAAGACAATACATAGGTGTCAAAATGACTTACATTCAAAGTGTTGTGGAGACATTTGCCCATGTTCTCCCCCAAGCACATCGCTAGTCTACCCTCCAGATGATCCCTCCTCTCCTAATACATTCATTAGACATGATCACCCTGCCAGCCTTCCGTTACCAGGATAAAAAAGTGCAACACAACAACACTGCAAACATCGATAACACTCGGTTAGGTCTCTCAGTTTTGCTGCCACTGATTGAAAATCTTTTCACTCCAATGTTACCCGTTGTAAAAGTTTTTATGGTCTTTCTTGTGCCATTTGGTGACCATAGGTCGCATTAGACACAATTAAAGCCCACAAGGTAATTTTTAAATAGTATTTGCATTGATGGATATTTTGAGGATTGAGGTAACACCTACAATTACAACTTTTTTGCTGATTTTACCATTTTCCAGTATATCTGCTTTAAACAGCATCTGCTAGTAGCAGCTGCTGTAGAATGGCTTCAGTTCACCACATGAAAATACAGAGGACATGCATTTTAAAGCCATAGGAACAAATGCATCAGTGAATTAGAACACACTGATTTTCGTAGCTGTAACATATAAGTCTAAGGAATGGGAGGTCCATCTGACAAATAATTGTAATCTCTTTAATCTTTATCCTAGGGCAGAAAAGAAAAGGTTTGGGTGTCCGTCAAGTTATAAACTGTACCATCATCTTGTAAATAAAAATCTGTTACACGTACTACTTATGACAAGGAGCAGCTAAACTCTGGAGTAGGTTATTGTATAAAAGCTGATAGATGTATACAAGTCCAGCATGAAAAGCGCGGGGGGGGGGGGTTCTGCAAGCTATAGTGTGTTTAACTCTGGGCTTAGCTGCCCTGTGTGAGGTTCTGCATGTGTTTGGCAATGTCGTACACATAGGTGATGTCCGGCCTCTTCTCCGGGTCGGGGTTGATGCACATATCTACCAAGTTCCTCAGCTGGTGAGTGGGACAGGAGGGGTGTTGGTTGGAGGGAAGAGAGAAATAATACAGTCAATGACACTATAGTGAGACTGATTTTAAAAAGAGCAGCTCCAAAAATGAACAAACCCTGCTAACACAGACCTGCTTGTCTCGTATTGCCCTCTAGATGAGCTCTTTCCATAATGGCAATAATAAAGCAACAGGTAACCGAAATGAGACAGAGATCGTGAGGCCGGGTTGGTGCGCTAATCACTTATTGGTCTGCTGAATCCACTTTTACCTGAGCCCACACATGCACATCCACCCACAAGCGCACACACTCACACACACATTGCTGCCACTCCATTGCCATCCGGAGACAGCACTTGCACTTGAAGCCGAGCAAAGCGGCTGATTGGAGCAGATAGACAGACAGGCTCGCAGGCGGAACAGCCACCACCATCATTAAAAAAAAGAAGAGAATAAAAGATGGAGAGGAGAGAAAAAAACATAACATCTACGCAAGTCGCTATGGTAACCGTCTACCGACGGCCGCCGTTGCATGGCACAGGCTTGGACGGGTTCTCGTCAACCGATGTGTGTGTGTGTGTGTGTGTGTGTGTGTGTGTGTGTGTATGTGTGTGTGTGTGTGTGCGTGCGTAAGTGTGCGTGTGCGAGTGTGCCTAAGTGAGAAAGTGAGAGAAAGATGCAAATTCAGACAGTCTGAGAATTAGTCCCACAGAATGGAGATGGGGGGGATGCAGATATGTAAAATATTCATGCGCTTCTTTGCATGGCGAGTGGGGTGGGGGAGTGTCAGGTGGAGGGAGGGGGGGACTGGGAGCTAGTGAAGGGAGGCGTGGGGGGGAGAAGAAGCATAGATGGAGATGGTTAAATGACACAACAAAGATGAGCAGCTGACAGTTTGCTGCCGATCCTTCAGGAGCATTGTTTACATCCAGACAGGCGCTGCAGGCACCCCCCTCATCTCCATCTCTCCATTGCCCTGTCTCTCGCTCTATCATTCTCTCTCTTTTCGCTTTGTCTCCCTTTCTCCTGGATGGGGGTGACATGTGGGGCAATGCAGAAGCTCAGTGTGGTGTGTGTGTGTGTGTGTGTGTGTGTGTGTGTGTGTGTGTGTGTGTGTGTGTGTGTGTAGAGAGAGGGATCTCTTGTAACAAATAAACACTTGCAGAATTGCTCTTGCATATACAAAAACACACACACAGACATTTCAGAGGCTTGAAACATCTCGCAATTAGCCCTTATCAGCCTAATGAACTAAATATCACAGTGTAATAAAAGCAGGGTTTAGTATCTGACTACAGAGAGATGAATAAGGATAGCCACTTAAAATTAGCCACTGTGGACTCGCGTATGTAGATACACTGCTAATAGAGTCGAAGGCATAGCGATATGGGACACAATAGGTTGAGTACTTTTTTGCTTTGAGGAAATGCCAGTATGTCTTCAGGCATCCTAGATTTCCTGGCAGCCATTTTTTCCCCATTCATTTCCATACGTCAATAAAACCAATACATCATAAATGTAACTTAAATTTAACAAAAATAATGCATACTGGATGTACACTGTTCCGGATTACACAATTAGTTTAAATAGTCTGCTAATGGATTTTCCTACTGTTCAGAAACCAATGAATTCATTTTAAAAAAATGCCTTTTAACTATCAAACAATAAAACTAGTGTTGTGCAGGGAAACTTTGCGGTAACTGTAACTATCAAGCAAATGCAGTAACTCCCAAAGCTCTAGAGTGGCTCATCACAAAGCACAGTGTCAATGTTAAATGAATCCAATACCTGCAGTTTATGTGTGTATGCTTATGAGTCAGTGTCTGAGTGTTTGCGTGTGTGTACACTTGACTTAATATATTTAAGAGAAAAAAGGCAGAAATGATTAAAAAAAAAAAACAAATGCCACCCACACGAAGAGGGCATGCAACACAAAGCCATGCGCATTCACACACGTCACCGGCAATCAGCAATAAGGCAATTTTTAACCGCAGCCTGACTTCATTACATTTTTGTGAACGGATAAGTCTACGCAGAAATAAGACGGGAGACGATTTAACATGTAGTTAGGGAAACGTGACACCCCAGCCCATTTAGTTTCACCCCACTCTGTAGCATGGCCAGATGCTTTTGATATGTGCATTTAATTTTCAAACGGTTAAAATCATAGTAGGTCTTTTGATCACAAGGTAATATCATAGCTCAGACATTTGGGTGGATTACACTTACATATAAAAAGTAACTTTAATAGTCAGCACAAGTAAAAATCAGCAAATTGGCACAGGGAAAGAGGAACCGGCCACTACTGCTTAAAAAAGAACAGAGCTTAAAAAATGTTAAATATTTCTGCAATTTCTTGTAAAGGAGTTAAGGAGTAGAGACTATCACGACTCCTTTTAAAAACACTGAGCAGGTCCAAATCTACTTTATCCAATAGCAGTACAAGGCAACTGAGACAGTACTCACCTCCTCTGAGTAGTGATCTGAGGGAAGAGGGGGGTAGTCACACTGTTCTATCTTCTTACAAAGGGAGTAAAGATTCATCTTATCCCCATAGAACGGGCTCTGTAGGGCTGCCATCTGAAATGTAAACATGAAAAAAAGGGAAAGGATATGGAGAGAGAAAGGGGGAAAAGACAAGAGGACAGGGTATGAGTGGGCAGAGTAAAAACTTGCAACACCCAATTAAATTCTCACCAGGTGCTACACAAAAAAAATACTGTACAGTATGGTAAAAGTAGAGCCTGCACCGTTTACTGCTATTGAGCTATATGTTTAAAACACGGATTGTTTGAGAGAGGCAAATAAAGCAAGATAACAAGTCAACATGTTTAAGGTTTTATGCACATATCAAATCAGTACACACTTATGTATATTTTTTTGTAGTGGAATGAGCAATGGTCGGAAATTCAAGTGAACCAAAACAGAAAAATCCATGAAAGCTTGCGTTAGCTTATGTGTTTTCCTCTAGTTTGCTGGCCCTTTCTGCTGCACTGCTTCGAAAACTTAGAAATGAAAATGAGAGAAAACAAAGATCTGAGGAAGGACAAGTATGAGAGGAGTGGGGTGTAGAAATGTGATAGATGTTAAAGAATGTTTCAGTTTGTTGGAGCGGGGAGAAAAATGTATCCTCTCGAAAACAAATGCAAGCAGGCAGAACAGCAGGAGGGCAAATGGGAATGGTAAGGACGAGTGGAAAGGATAAGGAGACCATTGCTGTAGAGCCGAAATAGGTTAAGAATCCCTCCTGCCTTCCTAAGTGTAGAAAACATACCATGCCATTGTTGCTAGGGTTAGTGACTGACTCACTTCCTGTTGTTTAAAGGTGCTTTTGCAAGGTGAAGCCTACAGCAGACTTGTATAACAAGTAAACTCAAATTCTTATTTTTTTTTTTCGTTCAAAATAAATACAGTGTTAGGCTTATGATATAACTAATAATAAATAGACATGGTTGGAACAGCTGTTAGGGTTGATGATGATGAGCTGTTCGGAGATGTTGGAGCTTGTTGACTTGGTTTTCATTTATTTACATAAGAATATTACATAGGAAGAGGTTAGTTGCACTAATTGTATAACTAACTTGATATCAAAGGAGTTTTTATTAGGTATTTCTGGGCAGAAAAAGGCCTTGTCCCACACAAAATGTTGCACAGTCATATACGTATGCGAACACAGTATGTAAAATCCATAGGCCAAATTCATGACCTGGACCTGTTTTAGGGCAGAGGTCATTTCTGAGCACCTTGAAAAGTTGTTTTACATCTCATTTACTTCCAGAAGAAAGGAAACATCTTCTGGAGCAATGTGAAACAGGATCCTGGTCCATTAATGGACAATAAGTCAGTGCTCATAGGTGTCAGAGCCTGTGAAGAAAACAGAAACTATCTGTAGGCTGAGTATGCCTGCCGAGTTTTGTTTCAGTACTGTGCGACATTTCCAACTTGAATGTGATCTTGATGAGTGTTTTTAAACTTTGGATGTGTTGATTGATAGCAGGGGAATGGTGGCAAATTGAAAGGAGCACGCATTGCTATAAAAGGATAAGATAAAGAAAACAACATCACAAGTTTATCATAGCGGGCAGATGAAATTTTGTTAAACATTATTTTAATTTCTTTTTTTTTTTTTTTTTTGGTGTCCCTGCATTATTATTGGAGAATGTGCAGTATGTGTCTGACAGCCTGCTAATCGGTAGTGTGAAAGTAGATAAGAACAATGTCTCCACACATGAATCCAAATGGAATCGTTCCATGCAGAATACAGCAGGTTAGGGGGAATGTGCCACCTTCTACAATTTCAGGCACCATAAAGACACAACCTCTCAGTGTAAATAGGACCATAAGAGAATAAGGTGCAGAATAACAGAAGCTGTCTTCTAGCTACAATTGGGCGAAGCTATCCTGTGCTAAGGAGTACTGAGTATATGATCATTTTTACAGCAACCAAGGACAACACCGGGTCTTTTGCAAATGTTTGCCTATCCTTGAGTTAGAGAAACTCATTGAACTGTTTCAAGATACCGCTTTCAGAATACTAACAAAACGCTACTGTCAATTGGCCTCTTCGTCAGCTCACCTGTAAACTCACAAGAACTACTACTAGTACTACTGCAAAGGAAAATCTTGCCAAGTGGGGATTTTCTCAATTTGTTGCCTATAGCTATGACAGCGACCCACTGACACTGCCCGAAAACCGCCGGGCACATTCCCACTTTGTAAGCAGCTTCTTCATTTTAGTCCTCACTGAAAAATGTGTCGAACACTGATGGTGCAGAGAGAGAGAGAAAAGTTCTTGTTCCCTATCGGGCAGATTTTGACAGAGTTTCTGTCACAGCTTCCAGTGGGAAGTCAAGATGACTGCAGCAGAATCTCAGTGGGCTCTCTCTCTTCTGGACATAATTCACAATCGTTCACTCATCCGCTCCCTTAATCAAACACTCCTATTAATACAGTACATCCTCAAAAACACACGTGAACAGTAAGTAAAGAGGATCTCCCCTTCTCTCTCCATCTCTCTCCTTGGACACCCCTCTCCCTCTGCTCCAACGATTACTACGGAGACTGGCACAGCAGGTGGTGGACTGTGATGAGGATGTGTGTGGAAGTGCATATTCCTGTGTGTGTCAGCAATGATACACATCCATTAGTAAAAAGGCCTCATATCTCTAACCTAAGATTTCAGATTTGATTGTACGGCGATTAACAGACAAAAAGAGATACGGAGGCATGGATAAATACACATACAGCAATGGTAAATCCTTTAAAAAAAATGCGTACTCAGAATTAACATACATGGTATCTGATATGACAGACAACATGGTATATGGTAAGACAACAACTGCTGCAACAATATTAAAGTAACAATCAGAATTTGAACTTAATTATCTAAACCTCAAGCAATTAAACCACCAGCTTATTGCCGCATTCACTGTGGCCTATCGATACATCATCAGTCCAGTGAGACCAAAAACTTAAGATTTCATAGTTCACATCATTCACATTTACCACTACAGCCATCTTGCCCTCCATTTCAGAAACTAATCACTTTCCAATAACCACACTTAGAACTCTAAAAAACTACACAGCAGTGCCAGGTGGACTCAGAGAGGGATCAGTCCCAGATTCAGACCTCGTCCGCTTTCTTTGGGAGGGAAATGAGTCTGTTCGAGGTGCCAATGTTTGGAGGAAAAATGAAAAAACTGACTACTCGCTGCAAAAGTTTGCTTCAATGTCTTAGAAAGGGCCATGTGGGAAAACACACTTAATTGCTTTATAAACAAATGTACATACGCCTTTTAGTAATGTATGGGAATTAGTGTGTATGTTTGTGGGGTTGTGTGTAAGGCCTAGATAGTGCTTCCCAAAAACCTATATCTCTGAGAAAGTAAGAGAAAAAGGCGGAGACAGAAACGGAGAAAAAGAAGAGAATCAGCCAGCTATAGACACCAGGAGGCAAAGGGTTAAACAACACCCCATCGTATTTTCATGCATCTTCTGCTTTTGACAGATGAAAAATGTCAACTGTCCTGTTTGTATTTGGGAGTTTTTGCACTATTCATCTGCTTCATTAGTGCCTGCTGCTCCTAGCCCCTGACAGCTGCCGGCCCCCTGCTCTCAGAACACACACACACACACACACACACACACACACACACACACACACACACACACACACACACACACACACACACACACACAGAAGCATAAAGATGCATGCCCCCACACACCCACACCCACACACACACTCCTTTTTTCAGACTGTGTCGTCGCAGTGGGTTAGATGATTGACTCACTCTCTGACCTCTGAGTCCCTTGTGTGTGAATGTGAGACTGTGTGTGTGTGTCTGCGTGTGTATGGTTCATTGATATTCGAAAGACATACAAAGCACACGCATGCCTGCTGTCTGTCTGAGGGGTGTGGCTGCTGGTGGCAGAACACATGCACATCCGCGCATGCACCCACACACACGTTTTACTGTATTTGTGGGGACCTGTCAGTGACATAATCCATTTCCTAACACTTACCCTAAAAACAAGTCTTAACCCTCACACAGTCATTTAAACTTTAGGCTCCAGCATTTTGGTCCCCTCAAGTATAGTGGACTCCCGGTTTTCAGACACCACGGATTTAGTAAAACAAGCACGCGCACACGCACACTCTCGCACGCTCTCGCTCGCTCGCTCTCGCTCCCTCTCTTTTGTTCCTCAGCTCATCTTCAGCTGGCCAGGTTGTGCTGTCCTCAACCCAGGCATGTAAAGCTAGCATCTCTGTCCGTGTAAAAGGTCTGGATGGGGCCTTCCAGTTTAATTAACACTGATCCAGCTCTGTCTCTCCAGTTTCTCTCCCTGTACACCAATTAAAAAGAGCTGTGAGAGGCTCCCATCTTCTCCCTCTAGCCCCCTTTATCCCTGGAGCCCTTACAGCCCAGGACCAAAGGGCTTCCCACAAGTTCTCATTTACTCATTTATAAACATACGTACAATTGTAGGCGTATGCCACGTCAAAATAAACACTTAAATGTTAACACACACATTCAAGACACATGTATATTTTGTATATTTTCTCTCTCGCTCTCTCTTTCTCTCACACACACACAAACAGAGTCTCATACACTTAACATCACTGTAAAAGTGAGGAGAGCATGACTTTTTTATGTTCTCACTGGTCCTCCATGCGGCTTTATGATGATATATTAATCAAGGCAATAAGTCAGTGTAGGGACAGTCATTAAAAATATACCTACACCCAGTGGATTCATCACTCCTCTACTTCAACACACTAAAAAGGGAAGAAAGAAGGCAGAAAAGATAGGAAGAAGAACAGACGCATGAGTTAAAAGATTGTTCCAGGGAGCTGAACTTTTGAGGAAAATTGATAAAAAGTGTGTTTTCTAAACATCTAAACTGAATGTTTGGATTTGAATTGTGAAATCTAAGAAAAAAATTTCACATTTTTGGGAAATATGATTATGAGTTAAATGATCGTAAGATCAATACCAGTGTATCTGTCAGTTAAATATGAAGATACCAACAGTTTCACTTAGACTTGAAGCAGGGGTAGACTAGCTGTTTACAGCTAGTCTGGCTCTGTCCAAAGGTAACAAAATCTGTCTACCAGCCCCTCTAAAGTTCGCCCATTACAACATTTTATCTAGTTGTTTAATCTGTACAAAAATGATCATTTGTGGTTTTACAGGGAGTTAATAGCTTTATATTTAATGGGCAGATACGAGAGTGGTCTTGGTCTTCTCATTTAACTCTCGGCAACAGGGCAAATAAGTGTACTTCCCAAAATATCAAAGTATGCCTCTAAATAGTCTTCCAACTCTCGAGTTTAAAGACATGGTCATGAAATGAGCTCATAAAGGTACAACTGAGTGTAATGTTCTATTCCCAGATGTTATTAATGCTTTAAGCAGAAAATAAGAGTTTCTTTAGGGAAGGAAGGAGAGCATAGATACATAAGACAGGTTAGGGATCAAGAAATGTATAGAATGGTAAAAAGGCCTGAGATACTGTACACAAATGGGCTAAGTACTTTGTTGGATATGTCACGGTCAGACACTGACATTGGTATTAGGAAAGGGTGTGTTAACTCATCAAAAAACACATACAGTATGAAAAAGGTTTAAGGATACCTAGGCTCTATTTGCATAACTCAATTGCAAAACATATAGAGAGACAGCCACAGGGGCAGCTCATCACATGCAAACGCCAGCTGCTGAGAACCCAGCATTTTTGGGCCTCATAAAACCAACAGCAAAACAAGGGGGGAGGGACAGGAATGAAGCAGGAAGCATGAGACATGGGCACAGTCAGAGGTATGGATGGCTGAGCTCCATACAGGAAGGAGACACACTCCTGTAAAGTTTTTCAATATGTTCTCCTCCTCTGCTAACCTTTATACAACCACAGCACATCCGTACAGGCAGGAGACCCTGAGTGTGTGTGTGTGTGTAAAATTAATCTTTTTTTTTTTTGTTTTTTTTTTTTTTTTAAACACAGAACACACTGATTAAGTGCGTGAGAATTACTAATGCAAATATGAAGTGGTTTTGACCGTGAGCAAAAGGAGAGAGTGCTAGGAGACTGTGATCTCACTGACTGCCATGTGACCAGACCCCCTTCATTACTTTCCCGGTCACCCTAGGAGACAACCCTGACGAGTGCAGCATCCCTATTTACCACAGTGAGGGGGTCTGGGTGAGGGGGCATAGGGCAGGGTCAGGTGATGTAATGAGATTGGACACAAGAAGAAAGGGATCAAACAGAATGGAAGATGAAGATGGACGCAGATACAATGACCAGGTATTGACAGATGGACCCTTCGGACCTTAACCCAACCCCCGGGCACAAGAATGAAAAATGCAGGCTCTCTCAAATCGAGCCGTTTCACACATAAGGAACCAAACTCCCTTGGATACAAGCACACATAATCATGGATGCTCACACACACAAAAACCTCAACACGCAAAACCTCGGCCCCTACTGTATGTCCAGGGTGAAATCAATGAGTACCAAAGGGATCAGGCATGGATTTCTATGTGAATTTCTTAAGCCTGAAGGTTAAGTGAGGAAAAGGGAGCTATACGGAGGGGAACATAGCAGAGGGGAGGAGAACAGAGCAAAGAGGAATGGAGGAGACATTCTGGGAGAGCGAGACAAGTTTCCTGACACTGAATGTAGTGTGGAGCCCTCTTACCTAGAAGTTGGAAAGCAAGGGTCTGTTCTTCAAAGAGAATATGCATGATGTGGTGAGCATTCCTCTGGTAACAATAGGGTTGTAAAATCTTTATCTCCACAGGCTCCTTGCACGGCTCACCTTGACCTGATGGTTGGAGTTCTGTCTCTGCTCTTGTACCTAACAGTTCTTTCTCTTCGAATGAACACCCCCCATCTATCTATTCGCTCTAGCAATCTATAACCCTGCTCTCACTATTTGTTATTTTCCCATTCCACTTCTCCCCCTCTGCTCCCTTTATTTCTCTAACCTATCTCCTCTTTCTCTTCGTTCTCTCTTAAGACTTGCACTGCCCGTGCCCTTGCCCTTCCCTAGCTTCCTATATTGTTCCTATATAGATTCCTAAACTTTTTCACCTTATATCCTTATTCCCAGTCTTTTGACCTCCTCAGGGAGCGATAAGTCTCCCTCTATCTTTTCACTTTTGCTCTCTAGCTCTAGCTTCCTCAACAAAATACTGAAAGACTTTGGAAAAAGACATTATGGAAAGAATCTTCAAATACAACCAAGTCCAATCTTTGATATTTAAAAATTTCAACTCTCAAAGATGTAGAAATTGTGTAAGAGTAAAAACTGTCGCCACATGTACGGAATTTGATACCAATAGTAGTTTGTAACTAAACCTTATTTAAAATACCTAAACCTGACTCAGTGAAAACTAATTCTAGCTCATCCTAACAAAATTAACCACATCAAAATGACCGCAATTAAACAAAACTATTGAGTGCTTGTGGGGTTACGCAATTATGATACCTACAGAAACTATGCAACAGGGGCAATATAACCCAGAAATCTGTTTTTTATTAACAGTAAAAGTAGCATCTTCTGTGTAAACACACATGTGCAACACAGGTACACCACACATAAAAAGTACAAAAACAGAACGTGACCTATAGCAACCACTGCTCTCAGCCAACTATAGGTGCGCATCACCGTAGTGCATTGTGGGGAACTAATTAGCATGAAGGACTACGGTCTCTGAGCTACCATGACCTGCAAGCTGAGCTCAAACTTCTTCCTTGCGTTATATCCACCTCTTTGCCTGAGGCACTGTAGAGAGGGTGCTGGTGCGTTGAAATGCAACCCCAGTGATCAGCAACTCAGGGGAGTTAGGAGAGAGGAGTGGATGAAAATGTGGGTGTTTCCTTGGTCAACAATGTGTCTCTGAATTTGTGCCTGTCTGTTTGTATTCAGTGCACATGAAGGTTGGCAAGGTGAAAAATCAGATTGAATGCTATCATTCATGTCTATCATTGTTGTGCTCTTCACTCTTTCCTCTTTGTTCCCTCTCCTGTGTGCTCCTCCCGGCCTTGTCTTCACTCAGTGTGGTCCACAGCCCTGTGGTGTTTTGCTCCTCCTGACTAATCAAACTAGTCAGTGTCACTGGGCGGCCTTATCTAAAACATATGGCCATGTCAGTTCCCTTCACTCAGCAGCTTTTCAATGTTTAGCAGGTTTCTTGGCCTAAAGAACTTAAACTCAAAGAGTCTTAAGGCTTCAGGTCAGCCAAGCTACTGGGAAAGAAGTAAGGAACACATGGGAAAAGAGGTAAAGAAATATGACATACTATTTAAATTTATTATTAATCCGTAATAAAAGAGTGTGCATTGTTTTAGTTTAAATGTGCAACGAGGCTGATTGTAAATACCGCCTCACTATGTGGGGAAGTATACGTGTTATAAGTGTTATAAGTGTATATATTTTGTTACGGTACTCTATCATATGTGGGACTGAGGACGGGTTTGTTTGTTTTTGCGTGTCTCAGCCACTGTGTTCTCATGTCACTCCTACAGTCGACTGCAGGGTGACAGTATGTGCACATATTCCCATAGTTTACCTCGTAGAGCAGGCATCCCAGCGACCAGATGTCAGATTTGAAGTTGTATCCGTTTTCATGTATCCTCTCTGGTGACATGTAGTACGGAGTACCCACTGGAACACAGAGGGAGGGGGAGGAGGAAGGGAAGAGAGAGAGAAAAGGACAGAAGGAGATAGACAGAGGCATAAAAGGAGAACAGGACAAAAAGAGAGCGTGAGTGTTAACATTTTGCATTTCAAACCCATGCTTCCCCCAGTTCATCAACATCACTGACACAGCTCACACCGTATAGAGAAACGGGTGAGGAATGAAGGTGTAGTCTCAAACTGACACATTCAGAGGTTGTAATACTGAACACACTTTAGTAAGAGTACAAAGAAAGAAAATTAGAGGGAGACTTGAAAGTGGATGGCCCCCGTTATTTCCAAGTAAGATGATATTTAATAAGGTCAGATATCACCGTGTACTCCCATACAATGCATGCAATTGTGTAAGTACCACAAAGTTGCATACATGTGTACAGCAGATATACTCGCACACACAAAATACACATAAATCAGTTTTGATTACCGGGGCTCTGTAATGATCTGAAACAGTAGTCAGTGAATACGCCCAGGGAGCAGTGGTGGAGCTTTAAAAGTTGGCCGTTTTCTGGTTCTGGTTTTGAAACTCAAGAATCTCAAACTGCCATGGTGACTGGCAGAGCTCCAAAGAATCAGATCTTCACCCAACTGGACACAAAGAGGAACCACAGCTCAATATAACATCTATAACACACTGCAGGAAGCTTTGGAGATTTGCTGCTTTCTTAGCTGAATACGACTGCTTTTTTCATTTGCTTTCTGTTTATTGTGATTTCCCATATAAAAGTCTATCAAGCACATCCAGCAGAGGTTTTATATTAATCACACATGGTTAAATGATGGAAATTTTACCAGCCCTCTAACCTGTGCTGAGCAGCTCTCAGACTCTGCCCATCCCAAATCCTCTCAAGCAAACGTGTGGATGGAAGGCTTACTGAAATATGCAGATGACAGCTACACAGGCTCTGCTGAGCTGGTGTACAACCTCCATCAGTAGAATGGCTGCATATTACTGTGTGTAGGCTGTGCGGAGCTTGTGCTTTAAATGTCAAAAAATAATCAACATCTTTTTGCATTCTCCTCGGGATCCGTGCTGATTATTAACCTTAAATATTTGAATAATGAAGTTCCTCCAGCAACATTTACTTAATTTCAAGTCTGATTGTTTACTGAAACTCTAATTTTCTGCTTGTTTGAAATGCAGCGTGCCCAGTTTTCTCTCTAAGCCAGTGTCCAGTACTCATCATGGAAGAGTTTGCAGGTTTTCAGTCCAATCAGAGATTACACCAGCTAATTGTACTTCCTTCTTCTGGAGTTGAAAATGTACACATTTATGAATCTATCATAGATCTGCTGTGCATGTGAGGTTGAATCTAATTTTTTTTGCACATTTTATTTCTTTGCGTATAGAAATTTTTGGAGATTTTTCCTAAAAATGATTTTTTTAATAGCCCAAACATAGTCTTCCCTCTATCCTGTATTCAAAATTTGCAGGAAAGAGGAAGTTTTTTATTTTTTATAGAGGGCAACTGGTAGTTGTTGAGTTTACAATAGGCACAAACAGTTGAAGTGAGCTGGGTAGGTGAGAACAGCTCTCAGTGGAAAAAACTCAGGAGAAAAGTCAGCTTGCAGTAAAATGGAAGGAAAAAGCCATAACTGCACACTCGCTCGCAGTATTCATGTGTGCGCACACACACATACACAGACAAAATCTCCAGAGCCATTCTGCACATTAACAGGTCGGGGAAACTAAACTGATGTAATTGCAATTAATAAAACTATTACAGAGGGGGCTATTAGATTTGAAGTCTATGGGAACTGAAATGAAAGCTGGCACTTTTAATTTTGGTGCACATTTAATTGGGTTGAGAAAACACGCTTTTATCTTAAATGTGCGGTTTTGAATAATGAAGTGTTACCTGTCATTCCAAAAATAATCAGCATCTGTAAAGGGGGAAGCACAAGAGAGCACATAGGAGAATAAACAGGGGACTGGGGATTGCTGTTTTAATTGGTCATCAGGTTGATACTGTGGTTTGTGTGTCTGTGTGTGTGTGTGTGTGCGCATGTGTGTGTGAGCTTGGAGGTCTCATGGTGAGGTCTGAACAAGCTCTCCTAACATTCATTATTAGTTGATTAAAAAGAATCAGCCTCTCTTATGCTAATAGTTGCATAAAAAAAGGCAGCAGCACAGGGCTAAAGCTCCTTCAGCATGCTAAATTAAGGGCACATTACTTATTCATGCAAATAAATTGAAAGTCATGTTGGGATTGATTTCCATTATTGCGAATGGCTATACAACACTGTAGTCTCTGTGTAGCAGGGTAAGTTTTGTTGTATAGGAGGTGAGATGCTATCCGCCTCTTCTAAACCCCTGCTGAATGTACCGTAAAATTAACCAAAACGTGCGTCATTTTAAATACATTTATTGATTTAATTGCAAAGACTTGCTGCAAATTCCTTTGAACCTAAAGCTTTAAACGGATCATTTAAACACAGTGAAGCATTTCATGGAGAGTACCCATTTATGGTGAAAGCCTTCTCTAATCTGTACTCTATTACCAGTTTTACATTTCTGTGTTTTAAACTGGGAATGAGATTCTGCTGGAATCTCAAATATCCTTTGAGAGGAGAATTTCTCATTCAGAGCCAGGGCAGGAGTTTGGAAACTGCCAGTCTATCGTGTTTTAACGAAGACATAAGACATAAACTTCTAGGCAAGAGCACAACCAGAATGGACTTAATCTCATAGTCAGAGGGCGTTCTCCGTATTCCGTTATATTCCCATGATTTTCTTCTCGGTTTTTCTATGTGTCCTGCTGAGCCCTCAGCCCCTATTTGGCTCTCTGCCTACCCCTTTTTGTTTCACAACTTGCTTACTTGCCTTTATAAGATAAAAAAGTCCTTATACATACAGATTGAACCAGTCGTATTATTTCAAACATCAGTTTCTCCAAAATCTTTCTCGTCGGCTTTCATGCTCTCATTTCCTTTTCCTCCTTTTCCCCCGGTACTCATTGTTAACACCTTAGTCATTACAGGTGTTAATTGCAGGTATATTATACTACTTATTACTGCCAATTTGCTAGTCTCTCATTCGTCTAATGATTGCATCAGCTTTCCTGTTACTACCGTTTCTTTGTTCTTTTTCTCTTTAATCCAACTCTTGCAATATCCCTACATAACTATCCTCAGCAGTGGAAATATTTTTGTCTTATGTCCCAGAACGTGGATGTACATGATATAAGTGTCATTAAGTGTGTGTGTGTCTGTTGGTGTGCATATATGTTGCCAATCTGCAAATCTATATGAATGATTATCTGCTTTTGTATATGTGTGTGCATGCATTCAAGCCCATATGGATGTGGACTGCATCTCAACATACATCTGTATAGGAGACAAAGAGTCAGTGTGTCTCTCAGTGTGTGCAAGAGTGTATAAGAAAAAAAGAATACGTGTGTGCGCGCGCGCACGCAGGCTGCTGAGCAGCTTAGTTGAAAGCCTAGGAGCTGACAGGCTGTATGCCTGGACCTCCATCTCAGCTCCACCACCCTGCTCTTCTGTTCAGCTGGGTGGCTGGGCTCATTACAGACCTACGCTGGCACACGATTGGGTGTGCGAGCACACACGCATGTGCACACGCACACATACACGCAGAGCTCTTCCTTGCATTCTTTCTTTCTATCCCTCTCTCTCTCGCTTTCCTTTTACTCCATTTTTTCTGTCACATTGTCATATTCTCTCCTCTTACTCTGCTCCTCAGAACTTTTTTCTTTCTCTCCACATTCTTTTTTCTCTTCTTTTTTCTCTGTCACTCTGTCACATTCTCTTCTCTCGCACCTGGCACACTGCCTTTCTTTTTCTGTTTCTTTGTCACCAGTTCTTCTATTTCTTCTGCTCCTTTTTCCGATATATTGCTTTCTCCTCTCTCTCTCTTCACTCTCTCTCACCCTGTGTGCTGTCTTCCATTCTCCAACTCTAGCTTCCTCATACCTTCTCTCTGTTTTCTTCACCTTCGTCTTTCTCTCTGACTAAAAGTCAAGGCACCAGAGGGAGGGACAGAGGGAAGGAGAAGTGAGGACGATTAAGAGAGAAACAGCTGCAGGAGAGAAGGAGAGGTGACAAAGAAAGAAAGAAAAAAGAAACAAACTGCAAGAAATGTCAAAGGGAAAGCCAGTATTAGAGGGAGGAAGAATGATGCACTAAGAATCCCTTGTCAACACGTCATGCTAACCTGGGAACGTCATGTTTCTACAGTACAGGATCATCTAGTGAAAACATTCTACCGACATCCCCATATAGTTCAAATATTCGTAAAAGGATGCAAAGTACTGTGGTCACATAAGTGCATCAAATGCATCTTTAAAAAAAAACAAACTGATATGCATACTCAACATGCTTATTTCTGCTTATGATCTCATGGTCAATGTAACTGTTCTAAATCAAATATATGTGCGTAAAATGAAAATACACATGACAAGTATTTACTCTACACTGGAAGAAATGTTACACAGTGATCTGTGTAGATTAACAAAGCAGTTTTGACGGCTTCCTATTAATGACGAGAACATTCCAGTTGACCCCTCTGCTTGTGGGGCTGCCTATCCTCCGTCAGCCTAAAGAGGGTGCTGTGGACTCAACGTTTAATGAGCAATCACAGGCGTTTTCACCCTGCTCTGCTGGCACTGCAGGCTGCTTGGTTGATAGGGCTTCTGTTGAGCTGATCATGTGATTCACACTTTCTCAAAGGCTGGGCTTCTGCTGTACAAGGGCTGAGAATAGCATGCTGTTTGTGGTAATAACAACTTGACATAGGGAAGCGAGACAGTGTGAATGACAGCATTTATATTTGTCTATGGCATTCTTTTTTTTACAATTTCCAATCTATGAAGCAGCTGAAATTGCCGAGGGCGATGTTGGATAGCACCTTCGCGTACCCTAACAGGCCAAATTGAAAACAGTGTAACCATCTCCACCACAATGATCTGTTGTGATCACATTTTATTGTACAATATTAAACATTCAACTGCTTAGTACGTTACTAGTGAAATTAAGATATTAATTTCAACCCTATTCATTTTATTACAGTCCTGGTCAAATTTGAATTTCAAGTACATAATTCAGAATATCTTCAGATATAAATGCAAATTAACTGATTTTGTATAACCAGAATATTTCAATAAAATGTCCAGGGTAACTGAACAAGAGAGAGAGAGAAAAAAAAAAGCATTATAGTGAAAAAATTAAATACAAAATGTACCCCAGACACAATAATTGGCACCCTTTTGATGAATTTCCTCAAACAAAACAAAAAACAAGTAAGACTCACCTGTGGTTAATTTTCAGTGTTCACATGACCTGAATTAACCAATGAACGATTGTTTTACTGCATAAAAAAGGGGCTGATTGTTTCCAGTCCCTTTTTCAAAATGACGAAGACAAGAGAGCTGTCTGAGAGCATCAGAAGTGTTATTATCAAACCCAAAACAATTCCAAAGGCTACAAGGCAAGTGCCAACGGTTCGTAATGTTATCGAGTTTCACAGTCATAAACTGTTAGGGTGTGCATCCATTTAGTGTTTTTTCCATTTAGGAACAGCGTCTTTTTTTCAATTGTTCCCAATGAGGAAAAATCGTATGCTGCCACATTCAGCCACCTAGAGAAAAAGCACTGCTTTTTTCAGAGTGTTTTTCCTTTTTTGTGTGGCTCTAAATACCTCTAGTTGAAAATCTCGTTAATCTTGAAAATCTCACATTAAAAAGAGAAGTCTGCAAAGGTCGATGCACATTGTGGAAAACACCACACAAGAGATCTAGAGAGCTTCAGGCTGACCAGGAGCAATCTGGAGTGGTGGGTTTAGCCCGTACCATACGCTGCACACTAAACCAAGAAAGGCTCCACGGGCGAAGGCCAAAGAGGACACCATAATTGAAAGAAAGGCACAAAAAGACAAGACTAATGTTTGCAAAGACTTTCATAGGTAAAGACTTTCACAGCCTTTCTGGGATAATGTTCCATGAACAGATGCAACCAAAGTAGAGGTCTTGGGGAATGCAGTGCATCAGTTTGTTTATAGGTGACAAAAAGGAGTCCATTCTGGAAAAGAACACCCTACCTACGGTAAAACATGATGGATGTTCTATCATGCTGTGGGGCATAAAAACCAAAAGGTTCTGCAACCTAATATTATAGACGGGTGCCAATAATTGTATCCGGGGTACATTCTGTGTTTGTATTATTTCACTATTATGCAAGTGTTTTTTTTCTTTTGTTCAGTAACCCTTGACATTTTATTAAAATTGGTTATTTTGCATTTATTTCTGAAGATATTCTGAATTATATACTTGAAATTCAAGGGTGGCGATAATTTTAACCATGGCTGTATTATGTAATTTTTACAGTGTTCTACAGTAAAAATTCATTAATATACAGCATACAACAAGAAATCACTGCTTGCTTCTGTGTTTGTGCTGTTGCTAAAGGAGTTAAACCAAAAGAGAAATTAGGGGAATAACTTGTTAGATGTAACAGAAAGTTTTGATTTTTCTTTAACCAATGGCCGTTAAACAATTCTTGCAAGACACTGGACGACTTGTGTTGTGTCTGTTTACCTTGGGCAGAATTTCTCAACAATTTTACTGTCCAGAAACATGTTTTTGTTAGATTTAATGGGTAGTCAGTGATTGAGAACACACAAATATAGAAAATTCTGCTTGTGTGATGGCATTTTTCACTGACATTGCTATCAAGGACAATCTTCAGGATATCCTCTCCTCATTCTCAAGACATGTTGGTGGTTTAAGACTGCGCCTTGAACAATGTCTTAATTTAATGAACAGTACATCACTTCCACATCTGATCATCAAACCCCTAATGTACACAGGGCAGAAGACATCATTTTCCGATACCATATATTTGATTATTTCTGGAACGGTTTTAGTGTTTTTCTCGATTAATTTGAACTTCAAGTCCATAACAATATCCATCATACTCTGACTCAATCTTGACTTTGCAGCATATGCTCTGTTATTTTAACCAACAGAAAGGTGCAGGAGTTGAGAGACTGTAACAATCCGGCAGAGTGGTAAAAGCTGGTAGCAACAGCTCTCTCTTAACAAATTGTTAAAAGGTAAGCTTATGTTTTAAACACTACAACACCTTCCAAGTGAGGTAGGTGTGCATATTTGAATGTGTGTATTTGTGTTGAACCCATTGTCTACTGTAAAGTAAGATTAACTATAGGTTTTCAGTGACAAGACAAAGCTTGAAGTGGAAGAAATCTCTATGTCTATTCCTTTTGAAATCAAGAATTACTGAAGAGTTATTTCAATCTCCTATTGAAGTTACAGGCTTTACTCCTACAGTTTTACAGTACAATTCCCATAGTCATTAAACACCCTAAGCATTAAAGAATGCATTTAAACATGCCGTACCATTCAGTTTGTCAGTTCGTACAGTCTAAGGTTTAGCACACCTATTTTTTTTGTTACATCTTGATTATTGTGGCAATTTTGTGCTACAATTTGCACTTCTTTGAACAAAACAAGAGTGTTATATGATTTTATTTCCTACAAGTGACAAACACACCCATCAATGCCAAAAATAACCCTGATTGTAAAGTTGGCCGACTTGTTTTATGGCACACAGTCACAATCAGAGCTGTGTTTCGGCCACCTCTGCCCAGTCTTCATCTGTGTTAGGGTTAAAGGTCAAGGCAATAGGAAGTGGCTAAGTGGCCAATGAAGGGGCTGGGCACAGCCGTCGCCAAGCAGCATGACTACGAGACACATGGCTCTGGCCTCAATATGCCTAATGAAACACATCCAACATTGGGTGATTACTGGGGGGCCACTCAGTGTTTGTGTGTGTGTGTTTGAATATGTGTGAATGTGTGTGTGTGTGCGTACGCGTTTTTGTGTGAATGTGTGTATGTGCGTGTGTGTGAGTGTGTGCACAGACTTTTGTAAATTACCTAGCGAATGAGCGGCGGTTGTTTTGGAGCTGAAGAATCGTCCCAGTCCCAAGTCTCCTAGTTTCACTACTCCTGTGGCTGTGATGAATACATTGGCTGGTTTGATATCTGGAGAAGAAAAAGTATGGAGAGGAGTCAGAAAAAGTGAAAAGGAGAGGAGAGGGTATTTATGAATTTAACTCACGCTCACTGTTCTAATATGAATGCAACATTAGTGACAGAGAATTTCAGAAGCAACAACACCTGTGTTAGGAATGTCTGATAATAAACTAGAATTACCACCTCATGGTTTTATGCCTCCAGCAACCAGTGAAGTTGCAGTTGTCATCCATGTCTGTCCAGACTCATATAATATATATAGTGAAGACTTTGAAGGAATTTAATAAAAAGTGTGTTTGCAGAACATTAGGATGTCAAAGTGAAGTTGATCTTTGACCTTTTGGATGTAAACTGTCATCACTTCATCATTTTTATCCCATTAGACATTTGTGTGAAATTTTGTCATAACTGGCGTATTAATTCTTGAGTTATGGCCAAAACCGTGTTTTGTGAGTTCACAGTGACCTTGACCTCGATCTTTGACCACCATATTCTAATTAGTCCATCCTTAAGTCCAAGTATATGTTTGTGCCAGATGTAATGAAATTCCCTCAAGGCGTTTCTGATATATTGAGTTCACAAAAATGGGACAGACGTGAGGTCAGAGTGACCTTGACTTTTGACCACCAAAATCTAATCAGTTTATCTAATCAGTTCAGCTCATCAATCAGTTCTTGAGTCCAAGTGAGCTTTTGTGCAAAATTTGAAGAAATTCCCTCACAGCGATATCGTTTTCACTTATTTTCATTTTCCTCGACTTTAGAAGACCATACTCTGTGTAAGTACTCTATGCTTTACTCTGTTAAACAGGAGTTGTGTATAATCTAAATAATGGCAAAATATAGACTGCAACTTCTTAAGATTAATTTCCTACCTTCCAGACATCCATTGATTTCAGCTCAATTTAGTAAGCTATGAAAAATTTACACACAGAGACTTAAATTGTTTGAGAAAGATAATCCATCACACTAAACAACTCGCCCCCTTCAGTTTCTACTTAAGTTTTACTACTGTTGTATAAGGTTGCATTCAGGAACACATGTCATTTCATCTGTGATGTCCTGGGTCTCCTGGTTAAGGCCCAGCAGCCACTAGACAAGGGGACCAGTCCTAGACGAGTGGCAGGAAGATTCTAATCACCCTCGTGCTGAGAGAATATCAATGCACCCCAACATTTTTTCAACATGCATGATATTTTTTGTTGGTGAGAAAGGACAGTGTGCTCACTCTCTGTGACTTTAATTCTGGCAAAATGTTGAACTTTCAAAGTCATTTAAAATACAAAAAACAAAAACAAATGTATATGTCAAGAAATATAATACACATTGATATCTTCTGAGGATTAATTTAAGACCATATCTCTATGTGGTCTAGTTAAACGTCATTTTCTAGAGAAGTAACCACTGGTTTCCTGTTACTACATCAAAACATTCATAGATAAGAAGAGATGTGAGCAGTAGCAGCATTTGTACAAGTCTGTCCAACTAGTATGTATCATGAGTTAGTACTCTAAAACTTTTTCAAAACATCAATCAAGGCTCAATTTCTAAACACAAACTGGCTTAAGATATATTTAAAAGATTCTATATATTCTATTATAATAAACAAGCCATTTCATCTATATATTAATATGTGTGTGGGTGTAAGTTTATGTACAGTGTGTGTGTGCATTATCACTACCTCTGTGCATGACTCTTCGGGAGTGCATATGTTCGAGCGCACTGCAGAGTTGGACAAAGTACTTCCACACTGTTCTCTCTGGGATAAGCCTCCTCTGCTTCTTAAAGTGCTGTTAAGTAAATGCAAGCACACACACATGCACAGGGGAACAGACACAGAAAACAAAGTAATATTAGCATACCTGAGAGAAGGAAAACATAAAATATTTTCACAGGAATTTGAAAAGGTCTTGTGTGGCACGGAATACAATTTCAGGCTGGTAGCAAAGTGTTTATGTCTGCATGTGTTTATACAGCATCCATCCCCAGCCTCAGTCCCCAGCTCCGTGACTCCTCTTAATGCAACCCAGACCACTCTCCTCTTGGTCGGTCCTTTGCCTAACCAAGCCCCATCTCATTTTCTCTATGGCCTACAATGAAAAGCACATGCATTCCCAGGAACAGAGAGAAGAAATTTGTGGTACCTTCCAAAACTCTCCCATCTGGCACACAGCTCTTTTTTTAAGTACAGCTTTCAGTGGCACAGTGGTTCCAGTTGTTTTTCAGTTTATTTATTTATTTATTTTGAAGGGCTGGGTGAGTCGTTCTAAAACATAAAGACTCTGGTCCCTCTCCAGTAAGCCACAGTGATGACAGAGCTTCAACTTAGACATTATTGCTTATTGATCCACAATGACTAAAATCAACAACTGATGATAGGAACTCTTCCTCAAACAGAGAAACATGGCTACCAGCAGGATTTTATGGGTGTCCTTATGGGTCCATTTGCAGGAAAGAAAAGCCTGGACTTTAGCCAGCTTGGATGAGAATCATACACATGGCAATTACAATTTAAGCATTTAGCAGAGACTCTTAACTGGAAAAACTAAAAATAAGAGCAACAGTACAGTAATTGAAAAAGGAGCATCAAAAGGGAAGAAGCTACATAAATCAGACCGACGATATCAACAAGTGCTGCAATATTAATCAAGTAAATGACTTCCCTGAAAACAATTTATTATGTATTATTGATAACAACAAATTGGTATTCACTACAGGGTAACTGTATGTATGTGTTTATGTATGTATTTTCAAGAATTGTGGCAATAATACTACTGTTGCTCAAACTACCGATATAATTTTGTGTGTGCTGAAAGATGTGGGCTGGGTATATCCAGTAGGAAGTAGGTTTATCCGCTATAGAAACAGAGTAACCTGTCATCTCTACCGAAATCAGGGGTCAAGGAGGAAAAAATGATAGGACTGTTGCAAATTCTAGTCCATTCACCTACTAAACAGTGTGAGAGAGAACAAGAGAAACAGAATGACAGAAAAGAAAGAGACAGGGGGAGAAGGATGGGGTGAGAAATAGAAGGAAGTAAAGGATGTAGGTGATGATAAGAGATACAGAAAATGAAGAAAGGTGTGAGAGTAAGAGAGGGATACAGATACATGGAGAGATTGAGAGAGGGAGGGATAGACCTTGGCCTACATCCAAACAAAGCATCAGCGAGGAGCCATTCTTCCCTTGCCCTCCCATTTCCATATCAGAGGACTGTTTGATGTCAATGGGGGAGCACATAGACGCCCACTAACACCAGCACCACCCTCTTCTCCATGCCTTTAACAGCAAACACTGCACATGCAATATTCTGTAAGTACATGCAAATCAAGGACCATTTGATTTCATTTGAATTCTGAGATGGCCAGAGAGAGAGAGAGAGTAGTAGAGAATGAGGGAAGAAGAGAGAAAGAAGGAGAGCGCACCATGGAAGACGAGAAATCAAAAAGAATAAAAAATGTTAAATTCATGTATCGGGAACACTGTACGAATGTGTTTACTTCACATTACAGCCGAAGAAGTGGGGGCTAAGCCCTGGCATGCACCTCTGCACTGCCACTGTTACATTAGAAAACAATTCATTTAGAACGGTGCAATGATATAGAGGAGAGGTGTGTACATGTGTATTTGTGAGTGTGTGTTGTCAGCAGCCATACGGAGAGGACAGTCCGAATGCTTCCAGCATCCTCGGCAGCTTAGCTAAAACAGCAATGATGCTCAGTGGTTTGTTATCTTACCTCTTTGGGCTGCCATGTTACGCCTTTGTAAAGCACATCTCTGAACATGTATGCAAGTGTGTATTTCCATGGTTGTGTCTGCACATTCTTTGCTTACACAGAATGGCATAGGTACGTTTTCAGTGTGTGTAAATGTGTGTGTCTTTACTGGATATATATCAGTGGTGTGTGTGTGTGTGTGTGTGTGTGTGTGTGCTGAGCCTGCCATGTTCACTCTCTTGTACCGCTAATCCTCGCCTCTCCTAATTTGCTGTGTTGAACTATGCGGCTGTGGAGCTGCTGAGTATGACTGCAAACAGCTTGTCGAGCTGTGCCGATACAACGCTGCAGCATCATTTATGCATGGAAGAAGACCAGGCTTTTTACATGCAAACCACTAATTTGCTATACTGGCAGGTTTTTATAATAACCCGGGATTTGGTCTAACTCAAAGATGAATAACAGGGTGAGCCTGGGATGTATTCGCTACCACTTTTGAACAACCCTTTTCCCTCTTCTGCTCCAATTTCAACAACATCACTGAAGACACACCTATGTAGCTCAAAGGCACACATTATGTACTTTATACTACTATACATATGCTTACATTTTGATTGAATGTTGATTTTACTGGGTATAACCATTGAAATGACAACATCTCTTTTCTGAGGAAGATCTAGCCAAGATGAATAGTTGGGCAGATTTTTTTTTTCCAAAGACATGTGGCCAGTATTTAGGAAAAAGTAACAATGTTCATGAGAAATTAAAAAAGAAACAATTAAAATCTTCATTTTCCCAAATCTTTCTTTAAATATTACCACAAATGACATCTCAAAATTTAATATGTAAAAGACATGAGGATAATTTATGATTAAAGCCAGATAAGTTATTTTCAGTATTTGTTCACATACCCCCACATGCTGGGACTTTATGACAATTAATCATAGCTCGACTTTTTAATAACTTCCCTTTCACAGTCGAGGCACATGTCACCACAGACTACTGGGATTAAAGGAGTTCTTATATTAGTTGGTTTTTGGTTTCAGTGTGGAATGGATGATTCAGATTGACTCAAGTGTTCAGGCAGTCAAAATCCTGTAATAACCACAAACCCCCCGCCACCATTCCTTTAGTTATAAAAGGCCACGTCAGCAGTTTGCTGCTTCCATACTAGCATTTCTTTCTGAAACCAAATGTGTGATACAATGTTGGACTGGCTATTATTTTTGTTGGATATTGTCCCCCGAGGCCAGGACATGTATTAAAAACAGTTTTCCATCTATTCGACATCATATTAAAGTACTTTAAATTGGATGGACTATTGTCCACCCAGGAGCTTATATTTTTTGTGATCACTAAATCTCTGATTGCTGACTGGGTGGGCATGTTGAGTATTACAGTGAAGTAGTGTTAGAACAAGGTAAATAAAGAATTACAGTGTTTGCATAAATCACATAGGTTAAACAAATTTGTTACCACAAGTCAATAATCAGAGTCTTGAAATAGTTACTGCTCTTTCATTAATGTTGAATGTTTTAGAATTTTTACAATTTATAACAGATTAAGATCTGATGAGTTAAATTACTGTATATTTTTATTTTTTCCTCTGTCTTTAAAGCCTCTTGTGGTTGAGTGTTACTCAAGAGTTTTTCATAACCACACGAATAAAGTAAGTGCTCTTTCAGCTGCCTGGAAAAGAGTGTGATTTAGCAGGGCAGGTGTTACCTTGATCATACGTGAGAGGTCCCCGGCATCCGCTAACTCCAGGACTATGTTTAGCTCATTGTCCTCAATAAAAGATGCATGGTACTTTATCACATTGGGGTGGTTCAATTGCTGTGGGAGAGAAAAAAAAAGAAGTGTCATAGAGAGATAAAGAAGAAGCAAACACAAGACATGTTGGTGACACTTGTCACATTAAGAGTGTCTTTGGTCACACTACCTAATCCAAGAGTGAAAATCCTTCCTTGCAGAAGCTATAGAAAGCAACTTCTTTGTAAGCATCTTCCTACAAAGTTGCTATACAATCTATATCAAAACAGCCTACCAGCTGATAAATGACAGGTTCATGTAATGAGTTGGCAATCAACTATACTTTCACCACCAATTAAAATAAAACAGTTGAATCCCTATTTGGAAACCATATTTGGTGAGTGTGGACCTAATGAGACGGTTTTGTCCTCAAGTGTGACAATGCTGGGTGACATGTCACAACAACCCCTCTGTCTGTGATGACAACTACCCATGTGTGACACACACAGACACAGACACAGACACACACACACAAAAACACAAAATCACGCACGCCAGGCTGACATGGCTGGCAGTCAGAGAAACAAGCATTCCAGGCTCATATCTGGCTGAGATTCCTTCCTGTTGGTTGGTCAATAAGACAGGAACAGCATTCCCGGTAGTTCCAGAGCAAGAAGAGAAAAGAAGGAGGGAGGGAGGGAAGGAGGGAGGGAGGGAGGGAGGTGCAATGAAGGGAAAGGAACAAATGACACAGTGACACAGACATGCAAAACGAATGATGGAGACAGGGCAGGGTGAGGACGTAAGAAGAGAGAGAACAAAGGTGAGAAGGGAAAAAAGAGCAGGAGAGGGATAAGGTGAACAAAGTTAAATCCTGGGGGGAGGGAAAAGGCAGAGAAAATATGATATCTGGAGAGCTCGAGACATGGAGCTGTGTGGCGTGGCGATGTTGATGTTTGGGGGGGGGGCCGCGTGATGCAAGCAGACGGAGCGGTGTGACAAGCGTCCGCCACTCAGCTCCGCTCTGCTTTCTCTGCTGTGATTAAAGAAATGTTCATGCTCTGGATGATGCAGAGAAGAGGGGGAAAGGAGATCACAGTACAGTACACTACGCTACGCTACACTCTCCACTCCTTCTCTGCATCCCTCCACAATCCTGTTATTCCATTTGTTCTCTTTCCCTTTCTCATGTCTCCATCTTTCCTTCACCTTCCCTTGTCCTCTCTTGCCAGATGTATTTTTGGCTCAGAGTAGCAGTTCTGCACGACTCCACACTGTAGCACAGCCAGGAAGTGATGAAAAGTCCCCTCATCCACCCATCCTAGCCCACTCCTCTTCCAAAACTTGAACCTCAGGCCGAGGATACAGAGGAATGAAGAGATATGTTCACATGCAAATGATGGATTGGAGCCTACTGCCATACAACAATCATTCATTGGGAAATATCACATAGAGTCTTGCAGGATTATGTAATTACACATGCTGGCTGAGACCCACCAGTGTGTGCAATTACTTAATCATGCAAGACTGTGATATATTATGTGAGCTGGTGATGTGTTTCAAAGAAAAACAATACACTGCAATCTGATGACACAGAATTAACCATGATAATAAATTAGTTTATATTGTATTTATAAAATCAAATTACATGCTCATAAGCAGCTGGTAGAAAAATGGGAAAAACAATGGCTGAAAAGATTTTCTGTTACATTCTAGTGTACTTCAGCTGAGGAAGATGCAACAAAAGCAGTTTTTCTTCTAACGCCTCAACCTGTTATCAAAGAACTGGGGATTATGATAAGTAATCCACAGCTTCTGATGCCCACCACCAGCAGAAATGAATGCCTTGTGTTACATGACATGTTCATATTTTTCAATGCACTGGGTAAGAAAATGAGTAGATACGCAATTTTGGGTTGTTTGTCCATTGGGAGAGAAACTAAATACATATTAAACTTTCAAAAGAAATATACTGCTCATAAACAGACCTAAAGATTAAAGTGAATTTATAGTGTGTGTATCAGGTTAAATGAAGCTGGTTGCTGCCAGTCCTCTGTCTTGTCAGTAAACCGCCGCTATAATCTAATCAGACGCAGAACCCAGACGCACACAGACACATACACACACACACAAAAACACAGAAGCAAGCAGACATCATTACAGCTCTTCACTGCTAATTAGGGCAGATCATTAGTCTTCAAAATACAATCCAGTCTTGATAGTAACCACAAGCAAGAGGAATACACAGCTGTGGGATTTCAAAAATGGTGAAACTACCAGATTGGCAGAGAGCAGGCTATTTCTGCAACCATCACTCCTATCAGCGAGGATTTAGATAAAAGGACAGAGTGAGAAGTGAGATTCTCAAGCTGAAATCGCCATGCCAGAACAGGAAAATACAGATGAATGAGCAGACACAAACGCAGACAGACAAACAAACAAAATAGGCAGACTGTTGAAAGGCCATGGCTGAGTGTTTTTGTGTGTGTGTGTGTTTGTGTGTGCGTGTGTGTGTGCACGCGCACGTATATGTGCATGTATCTGTGCACAAGTATGTGTGTCATTCCAGTCGGCCCATGCCAGTGCGCCTCTCATTATTCTGATTTGGCTGTGTCTCCTGTTGGCCTGTCTAGTGGGGATAAGGCAGAAGGACTGTCTCTCTCTCACACTCCGCCCTTTATTATAGGGCTGCCTGGGCAGCACAGGGCCAGGCATAACTTCCATGTTCACTAGCAATCAGCTTATAGGATGAAAAGAAAGGAAGAAAAAACTCTGAGGGGGGAAAACGAGGTAAGGAGAGGGAAAGGAGGAGGGATGGATGGAACTACATAGCAACCGGGTGAATAAGGTATAGAAAGAAGAGATAGGAACAAGCAGAAGGGAAGGACAGAGAAAAAAAAAAAAGGTATGGAGGAAGAGGATCCATGTAAGGAGAGAGAAAAAAGGAAATGTAGGAGATGCATAAAGGAAATGAGAAATGTAGTCACCTAGCAGAGTTTGACATTTAACCCTGCCATGACCCCTCTTAGGAGGTCAGAGATACGGACCAAGGCGAAATCCACTGTCTTGTGCCGTCAAGTCAATAATCTGCTACTCAGATTACAGCTCTCTACAGGGTCTCGCCTGCATCTGAGTATCGTTGTCTTTGAATGGCCCAAAAAGCCCCCAGGAGCTTCACTCAAGTGTTTGAGTGGCACAAACTAATTGGTTTTGTTTTCTTGTTCTCCCTAATGTGTACGTGTGAGCGCGCATATGTGCACAAAGTGCCTGCAGTGCACACGCACTCACACACACACAAACAGAAAGGCTGCCTATATGGAGGGAAACACTACCACGGATGCATGAATGCACACATTCAAACTACAAACACACAAAACTTTGACACACATCTACAGTCTTTCAGACAGGGGGAAATATTGAAGCTGTCATTAGTTGTTCATTAGTTTTTGAGAGCAGCCCGGCTGACACATGTTTAAGGTAGTTTGATAAATGAAACCTCATCATTGGGAAAAAAAGTAAAAGAATAATGAGGAAAGGGAGGAGGTAAAACATCAAGAAACACATGAGGGAGGCTACCAAATTTCCATGCTGATGCTCTTTTGCCCAGCTTTAAACATGACAAAGAGATAAAAAAACAATAGTTTTGGTATTAAAAAAAAGTCAATGTGAGCCTGGAGGAATGTAACACTGCTGGCACAATACACACGTACGGTACAGTCACATGCACATATTCATTCACTTTTTTACTTGTGTGCAAATATACAGAAACACTCTTCTGCATTCATAACCATGCAAAGACACGTGCACAAATGCGCATGTGCCCAAACACACAACACACAAATCCAAGCCGTGTGGTGCAGATCAATTGTTTTCCTGTGGTGGAAGGTCTCAGCTGAGGCACCTTAAGAGAACAGAGCACAGCGCATGACGCCGTCTCCCTCTTCCCTGGTTCTTTACCTTAAGGAGATCTATCTCTTTGATGCAATCTTGCCGAGCCTTGGCATCCATCAAGTCGAATATCTATCAAGAGATCAAAACGGAGAGAAACGGAGAGGGAGAGAGAGAGAGGACGGAGAGGGGTGTTATCACATATTCAAGAAATGGTAAGATGGAGAGATGTAGAGAAAATATGAAAAAAAAAAAAAATCACTTAACAGAAAACACGGCTGCTGTTATCTAGAGGGTGGCGTTGGAGTGACTACAGGTGTTCCACATCTGAGTAACACGCACATATCACTCTGTAAGGTTTGTGTAAGGTGTCTGTATGTTTATACATACTCACTCAGAGCAGCATACCCTCCTAGTTTTGTGTATGTGTGTATATGTCAGTGAATACTGTATGTACCTGCGCATCTGCGCATTCACCATGAGAACTGCTGAGTCACACTGTGAAGGTAGATTTGTGCTTCACATTGCACTTAATTACGCAACAAAAAACACAAAGAATTTGCATGCATGTATAAGTGTATGCGCGTGGTAGTCCTGTGGTGGTGGTCCTCACTATCAGATTGGTTAATAACATTTACCAATTTTTTAAAAAAAACTGACAAAAAATAAGAATCTTTTACTATTTCCTTTAATTTTTCAGCATACTAACATGTAGTTTATTTCAAGTTTATGATGCTTTAGTGAGTTTAACAACTTGAATTTGTGTATCAACAATATCAGTGTGTAGATTCATGACTTTCTACTACAGCAGAATATCCTGTATGCGAGTGAGATAAATTCCCAGCGCTAAATTGCCCATAAATGTGAGAATACGTATTCTTGTCTGTTTGTGTTGGCCTTGTGACAGACTGACAACATGTCTCAGATGGAACATTCATGGGGAAAACAAAAAAAAAACCAAAAAAAGACAAAAACAAAAACAAAAAACATACCAACAGATGATAAAAGGTTGTTAGACACAAGGATGGTTCGACATTTCACTTTTGCTGACAACACTGGCTACACCTGGTATCCAAACTGACTCATCTACTGCCTCACCTGAACCTTCTTCAGGGCCACTGATGTGTTGTCTAGCAGGTACCTCGCCCGGTACACTTCACTGAACTGCCCACGACCAATCTTCTTCTCAATTTGGAAGTTAGCCAGTGAATTATGGCCCATATCTGGCTGCAGCGGTTTCTGAAAAAAAAAAAAAAAACAAAACAATTCTACTGAGATTTACACACACACACACACACACACATACAGATATGTTCAAATATAATATGCACACACATGAGACAAAGAGACAAAAAATAAAAAACAAATAATTTAAAGGCATTTTGCATTAACCATGTATTTGCCATTGAAGTGCAACTATCTCCACATTACTGAAAGAGGAAAGGAAGAGGGCTGAAGGATGTGAGTGAAACAGTGGTGAGGCCTAACTTCTGTAGTTTGTTTTGCTGAGAGGCTGCTCTAGGCTTATGATGATTTGACTGGCATTAGGCTGATGTGTCACGCTGTGAAAGGTCTTGAGGAATGTGCACATATTTAACTGCAGCACAACGTCACCTCATTGAAAGCCCATAGATGGAGGAAAATACTTATTTTATGTTATTTACATAGCTAACCAAAAAAAACAAAAAAAACAAACACCTAGAATCAATTCAAAAGTGTAAACTTACTTCTCACAGGCAGTAGGAAAGCATCATGCACGGCCTGGCATTATCTTTTGGAAGTGGCTGCCATGTTTGCACCACATAAACTTCTGATTACTTCAGTTAGGAATTTTTTATCTTACTTTAATATGTGGATTGACAATGTTCCTATGTAAGTAATTAAACCTTATAATTATACTACATCTGCATATATATACACATATGCTATATATCAGCATATGTATCATGGCTGATATATACATCAGCCATGAGGCTGGTTTCATGGGTACCGGTCTGTGGCTCAAACGGCACACTGACATCCCTGGAGTAATCAAGGAGCAGTAACTTGGTTTTAAGTTCACATGAACTCTGGAGTCCACGTTTCCGAGTTCGCAAAGTTATATCCCTGAAAGTCTGGCAATGGGCCACAGACTACAAGATTCCTCATCACATGATTGGCTGAGCATAATGAGACACTCACCTACCACAACTTAAAAAAAAAAAAAAAAAAAACACACACACACACACACAAAGATAAACCAGAATGAGCCAGTTGCATATGACGTGAGAAAAAAAAGGCACAGAGCAGGCTGAATGACCTTTCCAGCCTTTTGGTAAACTTGTACAAGGCGTCGGCGGGCGCAAACAGAAGGTGACAGATATCAGAATGCCACATGTCACAGGCGCTTCTGCCAATATAGCTGTGGGTGCAGCTCAGGGGCAAGCGACTTAGGACAGACTGAAGGAATACGAAGAGGGGGAGAAGGTCAAAAATTAATCTCCTAACCACTAAAACACACAAGAAGGGAGTGTCATCACACTTGTTCGCTTCACTTGTGTTTCACAGTTTGACAGAGTTACCATGAACAGACCGCAGGCTATAGAGGATTCCCTCAGCTGTCTACTCACTACCAAGGAAGACAATGAGATTTTAATTCGGTGAAAAATTAATAAATCCAACCAAAATATAGAAAAAGGAAACAACAGACACAAGTTTAGCTGTGTGGTTCGTAAAGCGTTAACTAATTATTTTCACTACTGAGAGATCTCATGGTTATTTTTTTCAATCAATCAAAATGTCTGAAATTGTTGAAATTGATTACCAAAATTTGCAAGAGCCCAAGGTGAAATCTTCAAGTTGCTAGTCATGTTAAGTCAACAGGCCTAAACCCAAAAATATTCAATTTAAAATGATATAAAACAGAGAAAAAGCAGCAAATCCTTGCATGTGAGGTGTTGAAATAGCAAATATTTATTTTTGCTTGATAAACACTGATTTATAATCAAATGATTCCATACAGGATTGCTAGAATAAGGCTGGGGCTGGGGGGGGGGGGTAATTTAAACATTTCATTGTTTTTGAAAGTTGACAGCCAAAGGAAGAGGTGTGAGCCAATGAGATGCCCTGTCCAATTAACACTGCCGAGGTGTGTGCATTTTTCAGCATGACACCGCCATCATCCTGAGCTGTCTGAGAGTCAGTCTGACAGTGAGCATGACACTCTGCTACGTATCCCATTGTTCAAAATTTCCTAGCTCTAAAGAACTCCTGAAGCGCTTTGGTAATAACGACCACTATATGCTTTAACAATACTAACATATTGTTCCAAAGGGGATTTTACGATAACTTAAACTTATATTTAAGAGAGGCTAAATGCAAACCTACACAAAGATCTGCAAGGTGTGTCACATTGAAAGTCTGGCCATATTGTGCAATGGTTTTTGTTAATAATAATAGAAGTGCGTTGTTAATAATAGAAGTGTGCAATGAAGCAGGATGGACAGTTTCAGGTGTGTAGATCAGGGGGAGAGAGAGAGAGAGAGAGAGAGAGAGAGATGGAGAGAGGACAAGGGGGCATTGCTTTCACTCGCTGCGTGGTAGCTTGACAAATGTTAGCATGAGCCTCTAAAGCGCTGTGACAACCGCCTGCTGAGAGCACAGTCTTGCTAATGTGTCCTGGCATGCCAGCCCCGTAATCACACATTTACATATGCAATGACCTACATTTGCATGTCAGATCGCACACTGTCCGGCATGATTAACAGTGGGCACCTCCCCATGTGGAGTCGCCCTGGGTGGCAGCAGAGGCCGTGCGAGGGCGGAAGAGAGGGCTGGAGGGAGGGCGGCTTTTTTGGCAGCCAAGGGGCCGGGCTGCCAGGCAGGATTATGTCAGCCAGCGGCCTCGGCATTAGACACTTCATTAGAGCTAATCTGTTTAGCAGTGGGCAGTGTATGTAAACTTCACAGGCCATTTGCGGCACCTCCTTGCCCCCTGGCCTGGCCTTCAAAGGGCAGCCAGTCCACAGCTGACTGACAGGCCGTCTCATCTGCCGCACACGGGTGTCACACAATCAGGAGCTTCCAGCTGAAACACAAGGCCCTGACAAACCCACACACACAGGGAAGTCACAGAGGAATGACCCTGAGTGATGCAGGGTCAGTGTCTGGACAAAATTGGGAGGGTTATACAGATTACTGTTCAAAAGAATCTAAACTTGACTGTTCGTGTGTATGTTAAATAAGATGGTTGAGCTAAAAGATGAAGGGTTGTCTAGTGGAATTCCAGAAAAACAGGTCTATTCAATCACGTTTATATGAAAGAGTAAAGCATGGCACAACTGCTGACAAGGCTACATGTTTGATTGTTGATGTCCATGATTTAAAAAAAAGAAGAAAAATAAATAATAGGGCATGTAAGGTAAAACTACCCAGTCCAGGCATAAAAGACAATTCTTCAGAAGACTTGAAAACAAAGCTGATTATTTGCCTGAAATAAAGAAATTACCTTATTTTATATTTATCCATTACAAACTTTTCAGATCAATGTTAAAGCAAAAACAACAAAAGGAACTGAAATCTGCTAACAATGGCCAATATTAAATATTTTAAAAAGTCTTAGATGACTGTAACAATATGGGGTCACAGGTCATATGTCAGAAATGATCACTTACTCCATGGCTATACCATAAATAAAGGCTAAGACAAAGAAACAATTAGTGTTAGGACCACTTCTTATTACTGTCGCTTTCTAAATTATTATCTTTCTTCATCTTTTTCCTAACTTACATTTTTGTGCTGTACCATGTGGTGTGCTTACTCTTTTCACTCACATCATCCTGGTTGGTGATGGGGACAAGCTGCAGGGGATGGAGATTAAGTGGCAGCCGTGCAAGGCATTATGGGTAACATCTGTGAGGGACAACATTTCTCGGGATAAAGGTGACACACAAACGCCATGGGCAACTCACTAGCAGGGGGACTGAAAGAGAGAGAGAGAGAAAATGGGAGCGAGAGACAGAGAGAGCAGACAGACAGCTCATTGGAGAAAGTGTGATACGGGCTGCCCAATAATGACACCATTGCCAAACACAACTGACAAGACACATGGAGAGTGGAAGAGAGAATGCAGAAGACAGGGAGAGGGAGAGAGGGTGAGGGGGGGAGAAGACAAGCAGCAGAGGGAGGAGGGTGTGATGTGACAGCCCAGCAGTGCCAACGGCTGCCACAGAAAGGCCAGCGGCGGCAGAGAGGTGCTGTCTCCTCTGTAGAGAGACGGAGAGGGATGCAGAAACAGAGAGGGAGAAACTCAGGGCACGTCCACAGTAAGCCGGCATTTAAAACCTGAGCTTTTAAAAAATTGTCTCCAGGTGGAATAAATCTGAACACTGTGGTAGGAGTATGTTAGATATCCGGTACTAGAAAAATTAATGAAATGAGGAGAGCGCAAGGAAATGACACGTAACACGGGTCCCAGACCAGATACGAACTTGGGATGTTGTGACTCATGATTAGTGCCTTAACCCCTAGTGGAATATTCACCTCACAAATAGTTAGCATTTATGACCCACGATAAAACACTATTTTCTGGTCACAGAGTTTTTGGTCAACAAAAACTAAAATTTGTATACATACAAAGAAACCGATTGCGAGTTTATCTGCATTAGAACCAACACTAAGGGTTTAACCAGCTGAGGCCCAGCTAAATAACTGCGCTGTGTCTTTCTCACTGCCAACAAAATGCTGGCTGCGATGCAGTTTTGTCGTTTGCCAACCGAAGCAGAATGAATCTTTGTTTTGTTTTCTTATTGTTCAAGTGTTTTAGTATGGACAGGGATCTCCACAAATACAACCTCAGAACTCAAGTTTGGAAACAAATTGTTTTTATATGTAAACGGTGTTTACAAAATTAGTTAGATTACTTTGTATGTAGTCTCCAAGAGAGACAGGGAGGGATATAGGGAGAGGCAGAAACAGCAACTGGCAAGCAGGGGGGTTCACTCCCACCCTCACTAGTCACCAGCCCCCTTGAGCACGGCACCATACAATATTCATCCTCAGCCAGTCAGCCAGTGAGCCAGCCAGGCAGTCAAACCGGCAGGATTCACCCCAAAGGTGCTTCTCCTCTCAATCTGCTCCACAACCGCACAGACTTGTCTCAGCGCTTACAGACAGATCCGTGTCTGTCAAACTCTGCAGTGACGATCAAAATCTGATCTGAGGGGGCCTCCCCACCAACCCTCCCACTCACTCAAAGAGCAAATGCGCCATTAAAAATGCACATCTTACCAGCTCATCTCGTTTACCTAATGCATATGCATCATACCTCCGGGACCAAGAGAAATGATATTGCAAGCGATACAGAATATCCTTCATCACATATACAATTCAGATTTCTTCAGGAGAAGGCTGCCGGGTTTTTTCCCCTGTGCTGCCAAGCAGACTAAACCTTAGGAAAGTGTGAAACAGATAGAGGACTTGTTGAAAGACACTCATCTGGATGCTGGCTAGACAGCCATCTACATATACTAACTGACTCTCTCTATGCATCTCTACTAAATGTGAAAACAGTTCATGCGTGCTCTGTGAGAGTAAAAAACATGATGCCACACAGAAAGTTTACTCTGCTTTCAAAAACCTAAGTGCAAAAAGTAGGCCTGGAATTAACAGTGATGTAAACTGCTAGAAATAGATTGAAAAACAGAGGGAGAAATCATTAAGCCTGAACAATAACACATAATCAACTGTTGGGAGATCAGCGGAGGATCTAGTATCTGTGTGTGTATGCGTGGGGGGGTGTTGCCTAAGTCAAATTAATCATTAGAGCTTTTATCTGACTTTCTTCTGTGTGCAACCCAATTATCCTTAATTTTGCAATTACAAATCTTAGAATAAATTAACCCCCTTGGCAATTCCAGTGTTAATGTTGCAGTGCCCTTGCATACGCAAGAAAAACAACAACTGAGAGTACAGGCCTATTTTTAGTGTTGTTTCTTTCTTTTTTTTTTTTTTTTGAGAAAAAAAAAAGTACTCTGGGGCATATGGATGATCCTCTTTGTTTAAAGTCTATTCAATAGTTATGGAGGCAAAAACATCCTTCTGGAAAGAAATCAATGGGCCTGATGTTGGAGGGCGGTATTAAAATCCAACAATGACCAGATCTGCACGGAGCAAACCTGAGTTGTATTGACCCAAGAGAGGCATGCAGGGAGGCCAGGCTCTGCCAGCCTCCAGAGCTCTGATCAATAGCAACAACTCAACATTCATCCACTGCTGTGTATCTCACACACAGGTTACAGTGGTCTGAAGGATCTTTGGACTGAAAGGCACATCTTGATTGACGCAGGGAAAAAGGGGCAACAGAGAATGTTTACAGTTCAAAACGCGAAGGAGGTGGGATGGTATATGCTTGCAATGAACGGATGAAGAGATATATCATCATAAATTATTTAATGCATTCCCTTGTCAATTAACCTACAGGGAAACAATCTGTAAACCCAAAATCCCCATTAACTAAAATCACACACTACTTGGGAATTGGGCACTTATATACACATATATGTATATACATATGAAAAAAACTACATATGGGTGGAAACTGTTGAGTTTCTTTATATAATATTGTAAGATCTTGACCTTAATCTGAAAAGTGCCTTGAGATAATGTATGTTATTATCTGGCACAATATAAGTAAAATTTAATTGAACTGAACTGAATATATGGTAGGACAAAACTTGTCACGAGTACAATAAAACATTTACTGAAACAGAAACCCTTAGCAACAACCCTTAGCTGTGCATAAAATTTTTTTATCATACCATTTGTTATTTTCTATCACAATCATGATGAAGTACATTTTCTAAAAATTAAGTTGAAAAACTGTTTATCGATAAATTGAGCTGACTGAAAATTCTGAAACATCTGAAAAATCAAGATACTTTATTACATTTATCTAACTCCTGTGAATCTCATACTGCTTTATTGCAGAGATTTACTTCAGTATCAAACATGATGACACAATATCTGGCGGCCTACAATTTTCATTACACACTTAATAGGTCATCCTACTTCATAACACTCTTTTTCAGTTTGTCTTGTGTTCATGTTGGTGTCTCAGTGTGGGGTTACCTGGGGTTGGAACACTGGCACGGCTGCTTGCTGTCCTTGTGGCTGCGAGTCCATATCCGTGGTGTTAGGAGCTTGATCCTTTACACCTCTGAGAAACACACACACAAAACAGAACTTCTGGTTAACAGACTCAACATTGACCATTAGACAAAACACTCAGCAGTCATTTCCTAAAATAAACAAATCGATTAATAAATACCACTAAATTCAACGATCACGAAAATAATGACGTCAATCAACTGGACAAATGTTTGTTATTGTTCAGCACCAAACTATTGAGTGCTGGTTGCTGCCACAGTGTCCGTTTTCAGCGGAACTTGATCCCACGTCATGCCTGTGGATTTGACACTCTTTGTCTGGGTCCCTCTCAAGTTGCAGCATGGCACGGCTACAGCAGGCAGAGGTATTTATCTGAACAAAGCAGAGATAACGCCACTCTGTATTTTCTTTGGCATTCCTCCAAGGAAAATTTCCTGTTCCACTCCTTTTTCTGTTTACTGAGAAAGTATAGGCCACACAGAGGTGAGTGTATTGGGTATGGGTGTACGCCATTGTACTGTATAATTGCATGTTCTGGCATCTAGCCTAGAAGCAAGCTAATTGCAGAAGATACCCCACCAGCAGTTGCTTGGCTTATCACCACACTTAAAACAGAAAGTGTCATAAGATGAAATTTTACCTGAATTAATAATTTACATAAATCTTTGAAAAAAGTATGATGCAAAAATTATTTTCACACATGCACTTAGCTTATGATTCTAGACTCTACTCTCAATTCATGTATGTGGAAAGAACTCATTCTGACAGATGCTGTAGGATCATTTCCACTGCACACTGTAATTCACATAATACGGTTACATAGTGGAACAATTAACACCAATTTACCCATAATTTACACAGGATACAATGCATGTATAACAACAACCACAAGCAAACAAATACACAGTATGTGAGGTGAGGTGTTTGCATGTATTCAGCATTCAAAATAAAGCTAAGGAAATTTGTGCACCCATATTTTCTGTGATCTTCGAGTGAGTGAGTGAGTGAGTGAGTGAGTGAGTGAGTGAGTGAGTGAGTGAGTGAGTGAGTGAGTGTGTGAGTGAGTGTGTGTGTGCGTGTGTGTGTGTGTGCGCATGCGCACATGCAGTCACATGCAGTCACACTGGGAGCCTGTGGAGAAAATGGAAATGGCTAATGCTCTGAGGCAATTACAAGCGGAAGGTATCGACAGATGCAGTGGGAAAAAAAAGTCTGGACCTTGCTTATTCAACAGTCAGTAAGGGAAAAAAAAAAAAAAAGGAATTACCAAGGACTACTACCCTATATGGCTGGTATACCGATCCAGATTCTAATGAAGGGATTTATGATTCTGCCACTATCTGTTGCCTATTTGCAATGTCTTATTTACATGAATACTGCACATGCATGCAAACACAAATGGACATACAAACAATCAAGTTCAAAGGACCTCAAAGGAAAAGAGACACAACACACTTCACAGTGGGAAATTGTTTTTCCACTAGAGTGAAAGACATCCGTCTGTCGTTTGTGTATCAGTATCTGTCTGTCCTTTCTGTTGCCTCGAACCTCCCCGGCCAATAAAAAAAATCCACTGTTACAACGGAGATGAGAATTGCACTCTCTCTCTGCTGATGTCCTCAGTCCCATTCACTAAAAAGGTTAATAATGTGAATTAGTACCCGCAATAAATAAATAAATAAAATAGAATGACACTCAGTTGAGTGCATACATCCGCCAAGGTGAAAAATGCCCTATCTCACCATGTTGAGGAAAGTTTAACCAGATCTGCACCAAAACTTAATGGGTTCTTCCTTGGCCTATGCTCCATTCCTCCACCAAGTTATTTGCAAATCGGTTTGGTACTTTTTGCATAATCCTGCTGACAAACAAACAAACCAACAATAAACCAACAGATAGACACGGGTGAAAACATAACCTCCTTGGCGGAGGTAATAAATGCGTGGCACTTAAAGTGCATGGTTGTGTGTTTGTTTGGGGGCTTTAATATATGTAAGAAGACACGTATGTGTGCGCACGAGCAGGCAAGTATTGTGCCAGTACCGTGGTTGTTTATTTTAGATTAGTTCAGCTTTTCTTTCCAGGGGTTCACTGGCCTTCATGTGAGCTTTGAAGATCATGAAAATAAGTGTTTGCACAGCGCTATTTCTCCTGGGATTGCTTTGACTATATTGGGAATGTTATTTTCTGAAATTTACATTAAAAGCTTGTTTCAAACAAGTTTAAATCAATTCAGATGTAAAAGGGGTTTACAATTAATAAGAATTTAAAAAGCAACCACCACTCGAGGCAAACTAGAAAAACATTGTTAAATGTCCAATCCTTCCCATTTTTGACTATAACTATTGCCATGACTTTCATATAGGCCTAACTCTGGTTAGTTTACTTAAATGTACCACAGACACCATACTCATGTTGATTAATTTTTGACCATTTCCATGAAAACACCACTGAAGGGATATTTTAGGCTACGTACAGTGTCCCATCCAGTGTCCCATCCGGTGTTGCCAAACTTAAGCTACCTTTATTGACTGAGCAATAATAAAATAATTTCAACAGATAAGAAAAGAAAAGTACTTTTTATAAAGTATATCCAGAGAAATCTATATTTATATGTGCAGGTCAGAGTTTGCACAGACATCAAAACAAGTGATCAGACTGAAATTAATCCCAGTCCTCATAATCATAGTACATGTTGTTCCCATGCCAACCCTAAACAAGTAGACTAATGGGATTGGAAATGTAATTCTCTACACATATAAACAAACAATGGTTCCAGTCACATAAAATAAAGGATCAGTACTTCAGTAGTCTGCTCTATTCACACAATCACCGTAACATTTTAAGCCTAATCACCTTAATGTGATTATTCATTAAGTTAGTAAAAGTACTGCCTGTCAAATATTTATCCAGTATGTTTATCTTCACATGGTAAATGAGTGGCTGGCACTTTAATGCATTGAGGACAAAAAGTAGTGTAAAGAAAATCAGTTTTCCTCATTAATATGCACATCTATGCAATTTTATCATTTGATTAGACAAATCATTTTATAGTGGAAACCTGGGATCTGAAAATGAAAACTATATTATGTGCTGTAATTGAACTTACTATGTCTATGAGACACCATTATTCTATACTGACCCACATACTGTGTCACATGGTGATGGGATCTTTGTGAGCAATAACAAGGAAAAATCTTGCTTATTATGGAACTTTGATTGTTTAACTACAATGTAATGTTAGTGAATTTTTAAAAACTGTGTATATTGCTAGTGATTATGATCAAATATTATTTATATAATATGTCTTATATATAAAAAAAAAAAACAGTATTAAAAAAATTGTTTTTAAATTTTATTTTTTTTTTCGCCCATCGGCACTTGTTGATAGATGTATGTTAATCCTTAAATAAAATGGGTAAAAACGGAAAACAGCAGCCCCATAAATAAATATTCACTTCAGCCTATAATATTTGTACCTTTGTTTTCATTTGGCTTCAGGCCCTGTTAAGACAATCTGGAAATTTCCTGGATATGCATGGGGAACTTACTACCAGGTGAAAACAGGGCTTATTAGACAGAGGCTGACTGAATAGCTGACTAACTGAGTGTTATGGTATTTTGATTTTGGTGTCACAGGGGACTTAGAAGTCATCCACCCAGCCAGCCTTCCTGCCTCTTTTCGTGATTCTTCGCACTTCAGTTTTGTGTTTTGCTAGACTGGGGCTGGCACCCTTACTCCTTTCCCTAACCCTCTATTGTTTCTACGTGTCAAAATAACCAGGAGGCATCTGAGGTCCCTGACGTTCTTTCGCCTCCCACATCCCACATTAACAAGATCAATTAAGACTGCCATGTTAGATTAACACACACCAAGAAACAGCACATTTAACGAAGCTAACTCAATCAAGTGGAGTAAACGAGTCACGCTCTTAGGGCTCCCATTCCTACACAATTCAATTAATATGAAACCAATCAAAAGTAAAGCCTTGTCCAAGCGATTCCACCAATCCGACAAACAGGTAGACTAAAACTTTCATCATGTTAACATTAATACTCCCTGAATCACTCTCTCCACAACCCTAGTACACTTTATCCCTCATTGTCTCTGTCCCACAAAAGGTTTTGCTGTCATCACAGGAGGGAATTTTTGACTTCCCCAACATCTGGTTGGCATAAAAAGCATTGGAAACTCCAGCCACCAATCTGCCTACATTTCTATCATGTGGACGAGAAATGATGGCTGCCTGACTGGCTAGGACTATGGCAGCAGTGGGGCAGCAGCAGCTAAAAGCTAAATCCCCAACTATTCATAAATGCATGTCAGAGACTCGTATGAGGCTTTGGCCTAAGACAGCTGTAAATGTGCAAAAAGATAAACCCATGTTTGGTGTGTGGTAGAGAATCAATACAGGCTATATACACATACATACATACGTATATACACACACACACACACACACACACACACACACACACACACACACACACACACACACACACACACACACACACACACACACACACACACACACACACACACACACACACACACACACACACAAAAAACACATATATAGATACTTACTCACACGCGTGCATTTTTTTTTTTTTTTTTTGGCAGATAAAAATTGGGGAGATCTACAGTATATTGGTAATCGAGCTAGCAAGAACCCAATTTATCTTTCGGAAATGGTTGATGGTTGTTTTTCTGTCAGGAAAATGAAAAAAAACCTGTCCCCTCCAGACCACCAACCACTCAGTGTAGACAAATAATGCTTTCTCACTGTGTTCCATCTAATGTGAGACTTCAGCCCGACATTCTCACAGCAGGCCCAATCACACATAGGTAATTATATGATAGATGTAGGAAGGGAAAAACAGAGTGCGGCAGAACAGGAGGAGGAAGCGAAAATATATTAACAAGACTATTCAGCAATTTCAGTGAAGAACCTTCTTTCTTCTCACACTTCACACACAAGATTTGTTTTCTTTTTTCTTACTTGAGACATATCTCCATTCCTCACTTACATCCTATCATACTAATCTCAAATTGGTGTTTTTTTTTCCTATTTTCTTGTGACACATGCTCAATTAACCACTGTACTGTGCAAAACTCTATGCCTTCTACTCAGCAAGAAACAGACTGAGTAGAGCGTCAATTTAAGCTGCAGTTCCCCGGATGGCTCCAATCAAATGGGTACTCCAGCGTTTAGTATTAGTATTGCACATGTACAAAGTTGGGGAACTCACATGATGACATCATCCGGGTTACTTTTTTTTTCAAACTTTGGAGAGCTCCCTCCAGAACCACAGAAGACATTATGCAACCGTTTTCACAGTCTGAGAAGTACTCCTCATGACGAGTAAACTGAACTTCATGAATAAAAACAAAATCGGACTGCTCTTTTAAGTAAATGGGGGGAAAAAAAGGAAAAAAAAAAAAATTCTTTTCCTCCTACTTTTCTTGTGAAGTACAGAATCAATTCATTTTACAAACAAAGTTAAATCCCTTAATAATATCATAAATAATATAATCAAATCTGTTTTAGAGCATTCTTGCTTGAGTGACAGGTGCTTGTCTGTGCTTGTTGTTTCTGTACAACCAACTGTGTAAAACCACACCAATGGTCAAAACATTTAGCCATTTGTTTTTTTTAAAAAAAAGTATAATAAAACTTCTGATTAATAGAATCTTCCTCGAGATCCCATAACAGATATGCAATTGAACTAAGTTTGCATTAACCATTCACTAGGAAAAGCTGCTAACTGAGTTAAACCTATAAATACAATATTTTATTTTCTTTAGCTTGTTTATTCACCTGTTATGCCACAGAATAGTTCAACTTATTGTTTCCGCACATCAGTATGATGATGAGCTTTGCTCAGAAAAGTATGCACAAGTTGGCTTTTCGCAAACACAGCAGACAACAATTCGTCCAACTTTAATATGAAAGGGCATATCTTCAGTCAACTGGGGTAAAACTGAGTGGGAGAAGGCAAGAGTGAGTAGGGCACAGCAGGGGTGAGGGAGGACAGAGTGACACAGATGCAGAACTGAGAAAAATGCCAGGAGAGAGAAAAAAAGAAGCTTGTTAGCCCTGATGTGCTCCTGGTCATGTGAGAGACGGTGTGGAGCTGTGCACCACAGAAGTTGGCTCTGGCTTTAGCTCCTCTTTAATCCCCATTTCCTCCCTTCTGCATTATTCATTTAAAACAGGAGAAGAAGAAAAACAAAGAGCCGGAGCCGATTATAAAAAGGTGGATCAAGGCAAAGTGAGAGGGAGGGGGGAAGATGGGGGAAGTGAAGGGGAAGGGTCCTGGAATTAAGCGGTCCCAAAGAGAAGAGTGCTAAATCAGCTCCCGGTCGAGGACAATAAATATGAACACACACTGATGAGCTTGGGTCTAAGGAAGAGAGGAAAGAGAAGGGCAAGAAATGGAGTGAAGAGTGGGGTTGGGGGGGTAGTTAAAAAGGAGAGAGGAAAAATATAATGTGACACTATCCGGCCTGGGTGTAGGATGTGAGGGAATCAAAGGCACCTTTGAGAAGCCAAAAGATGACAGTGAAAGTGCTAGAAGAGTGGTGTCCATGATTACAAGAAGTGGAGAAATCTTTGAGTCTGTGCTCATGAAAGCCCACCCCAGGCCTCGTCTGAAACCCCTGCTTGACTAACACTGATGATACAGAAACAGAAAAAGAGGAAGAGAGAGAAAGAGACCCACTAATGATGGAGGGGTCCGGATACTACAGAAGTAGCGCACTCTCCAATTCATTTTAATCACTATTCAAAATCATTAGCCCAAATGTGCGAGCATTTGCGTTTGTTGGACCGAGAGCCGAGAGAGAGGCGAGAGCGGGAGAGGACCAATTACACCTCAGCATGTGAGCCAGTCTTTGAGGACTTTGAATAAGACAGTCCAAGACATGATGGAATAGAAAATGAAGAGAGGAAACTTTATTGTCTCTCAATATAAAAGAAAAAACACAACATGAAGATAAAGGAGGAACCTTTGAAAACAGGCTTTACAAAGCCAGCCAAACACATTACAGAGTCAAACCATTTAGAATTTTCCCTTTCCCTAAATCTGGCTACAAAAGCATAAAGTTAATCAGGGAGCAACTCACCATGAGAATATTAAAGAATCTCAAATAGTCAGACAGAGGACCCAAACAACAACTGTGACATCAAACAGAATTCATTATTCAGCAGGCACAACATGGCTGGATTAATGACCAGGTCTCTTCAGACTGCACAGAAAAATGTGCATGTCTTGTTTCAGAGTGTGTTGGAAGTGTGATGTACAAATCAGTGTATCTGATCAAACTCAATGTGGCTTTTCAGGCTCTTCCAACTACGGCCTCTGCAAAACTGGATTTTTGAGGCCAATGCAGATGTCATGGTTCCAAAACAAATTGATAATGATGATGCTACTGTTATATCATATTTGTAAACACAGGAAATAAGCAAACATTTATGATATGGATGCTTTAAATTTGTTTATTTAAGAACTGTGACCAAGATACTGTATGTACTGAGCGATTTTAAAGTTGAAAGATAAACTGGCATCATTTATAAATCACCTCAGACATATCTTTGGCAGTTTCCGAATGCATTTTCTTGTTACATATTGGCAGACAGATACCGATGTAGTGTAACTGCAACTAGCTAAAACCGGTTGATATATCAGCCCTGGCGGCTTATCAGTCTAGTTCTACTTCCAACTCAGTGTTAAGATTTGTGCATAGATGTTGCAAATTAATTTGATATTTAGAGTTTGCAAAACAATTAAAAACAGTAAAAGTACAAAAATGTTATTTTTCTGCTCTGTACATGTATATATGTCTCAATGTCTGTGTGTTAACTTCACCCTACCCTAGTGAAGGGAGCACAGAGAAATGATAAAAAAGGGAATTAAGACAAAGAAAACCACTGAGGTCCATTGGGACACTCAAAGGCCAGTGATCCATAATGCTGCTTGCTAACCATTTACAGCCTTCCTTTACAATGTTCACTTCCAGATTTTCATAGGGCTAATGATTATTTTACTCCAGAAGTAAGTAGCACAGCACAAATAGCCTGGGCTCCATGTGAGGCCTAAATTGATTGATTCCCCAACAATCCAAATTAACTAGTACAGTGCTCTGCTCCGGTGTGTGTACATTTCACCTACTGCAGCCTCTACAAAACATATCTGCAATCTCAGGACCTTCCATGAGCCAGTAATCCCATCAACGACTCTGGACTCTTCTCTGTCTACATCTGTGTGTGTCTGCCTGCAGATGCACACCTACACATGTTATCCCCTTCTATCTCAGTTTTCCTTTTTTGCATTCTCAGCCACTATCTATAGTAAAGACGTCCACCACTGTGAAAAGAACTCAAGCACATGCAGGTGTCAGCCACTCTTCTCCACTCTTCTCCCCTCTCGCCATCTCCCTCGCTCTTGTCCTCCCCACCTCCTCTCCTTCGTGGTCCTCTGTGCTCTGTTGCTCCTGTGTGTTGTCAACACAACCTGGCACGTGGCTAAAAGCCCGGGCCACCTCTCTGCTCTATTGTACTGCCCACTCCAGAGCAGCACTGACGACTCTCTTGTGGCGAGGGGTCCTTTGTTGCCAGCCTGTCACTTCAGCAGGTGCCTTACAGCAAAAGGCAGGAGCCAGCCAGCCAACCAGCCTGCACCGCTTCGTTAGTGCAGAGCACTGTTTGATGTGCTCATTTCATCAGCCAGACACGGCAGCCAAGGAGGATGCTAATAATCACTTGAAAAACAAAAACATTCCACTCAAGCTTGTAAAAGATAAACTCCAATTTCAATGATAAAAGAAGAGTGACAGACAGCCATGGTAACAGTCGAAAAAAGACCGCCAGCCACACTACCCCTCTCTCTTTTTTCCTTACTACCCCCCTTTTCCTAGGTGAAACCAATTCATACTGTCAATCACTGAGAATAAACAAGGTACACTGACAAATTGCTGACTGTGTAAGGAAAGACAAAATCGTGGATAAAGTATGCAAAAACAGAGCTGCATTTAAGACAGCCGTGTGATCCCTCAGAAACCACCTTAGTGAGTGACGGAGCAGGCTGTGTGATGGAGAGAACCCCCCAAGCGTGCAGGAGAGGGGACCCTTGGGGTCTGGCCTATGCCTGCACACCCTCACTAAATTCGCAGCCCTTCAAAATGCCATATCACCATCACACTTCAGTTAATACAGAAACTGAATGCATAATAATTTAATTTACGCTGGCTGATCTGGCGTTAAGTGATACCATAACTTTTTAGGGTGTTTGAGGGACTAAATAAACAAGATTTTGAAAGTAATCAGGGGACTAAAATTATTTTTAAATGAATTTCCCTAATGTCAGTGCATTAAGAACATTATAATCATGGATGTACTTCCAGCTCCTAGCTGTAAATGGCTTGAGAGCAGAATTACAACTTTTAAGGTGCCATATTAGGTGAAGTACATCGTTACAAAGAAAATCCTTCAGAGGATTAACATAAAGGTTCAGAAAGCATATAGAAAATTAAAACATACACACGAATAAAGAGGTAGGGCTGCATATAATAACCGTTTTCATGATCAATTAATCATTTATTTTCTTGATTAACTGTGAAAAATGCCCATCACAATATCGTACAGCCCAATTTGACATCAAACTGTCTTAAATGACTTGCTTTTTCCAACCAAGTCCAAAAATTCAATTTATACTATGTAAATTTAAAAACACGAGACCATAAAATGTTTATAAATTCATCAATTAACTGACTAATCGTTGCAACCGTAGAAAATTCCACGAGAAAGCAGAGCTATCACTGTTGGGGCTTTTCAAATGTGGCACCTTAATGTGAAAAGCCCTTAAAAGGTATCTCTGTGTGCGCGCTGGAAAACATTTAGTGTTTCTTCACAGCCCTGGCTCTGTAAATGGGAAACAAAAAAGTGGCTCGGAACGAGCCACACACCACTATTCTAGCCAAACAGCAACAGGAGGGGGAAAGGAGAAGAGGGGAGATGGGGTAAAGGGGGCAGTTGGAGCGAGAGACGGTAAATCTGGCACACGCTAACATGTTGAACTCCACATCATAATCACATTTTAAGGAAAAAGAGATGGCCGAGAAGCAGCCAAAAAGGAAAAGGTCAGAAGAACAAAAACTGATTGACAGGTGAATAAAACATTAATTTTGCTATGTTTCATAGAGCCAATAGGTCAGTATTGTTTTGTCCTGTTTGCTATGTTTGTGATAATTAATCCCAACTGGTTAGTTAGCAAGCAGGTACCTCTGTCACTTTTGTGTGCCCGGTAACGTTAAATTACTGGCCCATGGACATTCGGCTTACTTTTTAGTTTACCTAGATATGGTGTTGGTGTGATGTTAGGTATAGTAGCAGGAGAGTTTTGAGTATTGCTGTCTGTAGCTGGTCTGCTGGCAACTGCCTTGTCCTCTCTGCATGTTAGCTTCACACTAGCTAGCACAGCGGGATTATTTGGATTGATGCATAATGCAAAATGCTTGTTGTTTTGCTTCAGCTATGAGAAAGAGTATCCCCTTCCACGCCATAGTAGGCACACTGGATTCCGCCATATTTCTCTTCTGGTAAGTTAGCCCAGTTGTTAGTGTTGTTGCCTTGGGAATGCAAATCAATGAATTATGGGGTTGGAGCTTTTGAAGGAGCACTGAAGGGAGGGGTGTATTTGTTTTGCTGTTGAGTTCAAATATCAACAGTCCTTCTCCAGAATCGCTTACTCCTCCTATAAGTAGTTAAAACTATTCAGGCTGAGTCACCACATCTATGTAAAGTACCCTGTGATGGGCCCTTCTGTATTTCAACTCTTCTTCATTGAAATAATGTACCTTTAAACTGTAAGCTACCAGACATCGGGAAAACAAAAGCAGACCCAAAAATGCTCAAATCTATGATTATTTAGGTATTTGGTTATTAAAGCCGTTGTATGAATGTTTTTAAGAGCACACCTCAGTTCATTTAAACATTTGAACCAAATATTTGCACACCACAACATCACGAAGATCCCACGGCTTTAGGCTGCATTAGTGCCCTTTGGCAACAACTCATGGTCTTTCACAATGCAAAACAGAGTATTGCACAGCGGAGCAGAGCTCCCAGTGCTCCAGGACCAATGAAGACTTTGTTTGTTAGCCATGTCACTGACTGACCACTAAATTAGCTTCATCACCTCTGGCACCAGGATATCAGATGTGACATTCTGTACCACAGGGCTGGGGCTTTGTTTGTCTGAAAGGCCACAGGGCTTATAGAAAAAAAGAGAAAGAAATAAAATGGGGACAAATGAGGGAATTTCACGAAAAAAAATAAAATAAAGGGAATGCAATGCTCTTTTTTTTTTTTACTCTGTTCTAAATAAAGGATTGTTTTACACAGCAATTCCACTGAGAGTCTGGTCTTCTTCAGAATAGCTTTGTTTTCTGAAACCCAACCTGGTGATCATGCTAACAGGAGTCAACAGATGAGAGCACCATCTTCCAGGCAGCGTTCAGATTCTGAAATTAAATTACCCTTCTTTGTCCACTGGCTATATCTTTAAAGGAAGAGATGTAGCTGCAAAGGAGGCGGGCGCTTGACATAATAGGTGCATATAAGGGATATTACAAAGATACCCTGCATGCAGTTCTGGCTGTGACTGGGTTCTATGAAAACAATGTCGAAGCAGCCTATGCTGACCCATCTCTGTATTGTTTGGAGGTATTGATGTCTATCATTTGAGTTTCCCATCTATGAAAAAACGATTTAAAAACATCTGGTGAATCTAGTCTATTTTTCCTCCGCAAAAAAACAGGAGTCTCTCATACTCCCTTCAAGCAGGTTACCCTGCGTCAGCATCGAAGTTTGCCTAAGAGGAAATGACAAGAGCAAGATGTCCAAATCATTAGCAATGTGAGAAGAGCAGTTCCCAGGCATGTCTCGTTACATAGTTTAGTGCTAATGTGAGGGCTAAGGGCTCATGTTGGGGCTTTACTGAGCCCAAGCCTTCTCATATACTCTGTGGGGGATGGCGAAAGAGGACTACAACCCCTCAGCATCTCTAAAGTCAGTAATGGAAACATCCAAGAACCAAAAACAACCTTAGGTAAACCCTGGCACTCAATGAGGAGAGAAACCGATATCAAAACACATCGTGTGGTCCACACATTAATTTAATACACACAAACTCATAGACAAACATATGCTAACTCGCACAGAATTGAATGTAAAACCGAATGCATATACTGAATACATACTAACAGTGGGGCCATGGGAACATGGCTGCACAAAAATCAATCTTAGGCCTCGCTCTTGTTCGGTTTCAGTCTGCTGTGGCTTCTGTGGTGGGCCCTGCTGGCTGAGGCACACACACGTAACACACAATCTTCTAACCAGATCCAGAGCACTGCTACTCAATCGGAGGTCAAATACAGTTGTGATACTGCATGAATGTGTGTATACACCCGTGTTGTTGTCATACTGCCACAGAGGATGACTCCTGACTATGAAACTGACAATAACACAGCCATTTCAGTTGATTCCAGTAGCGAAACTTATCCCGTCTTTTGAACACATCAAATAGAAATGATTCAGTTTGACCACATAAGTAAATCTACAAAACAAAGCCAAATTAACAGCTCAAGGTAGCTTTTTTCAGTGTCTTGTTTTGTCCCTTTTGCAGTTGGAATTTGAAAAACAGAAACTCTGTGATGATCAATAACAGGGGCGCAGACAGGCATGCATTGTTCATTTCTAGACATATGGCTCTGTCTTGAAGAGTAGGTTTACTTTTGAGGAAAAACTTGGGACTGAAAATAAATCTGAAATACTGCTACTATATAAAGCCAGTCAAAATTTTTTGGAATAGGTACTAGAGAAAGTAAAATCTGCTGGCTTCTATTTCTTTGCTTACCACTTCTCTATTACACATCAATGTTCTAGTGACAGATATTTTTGTTTTGTCTGTTCTGTGCACAGCAATGGAGTGAGAAAGGGAGAAATGAAGTTTATTCCACTGTTTCACTCACTCTAAACTGCTCTGGATAAATTAGGCCAAGAGTTCATTCCAAAAACCTAAAAAAAAGAAAATTTGGAAAATAATTATTATAGAAACATATAAACTGACATGAATGTGAGCACAGCACATGCATTGGCAGACACACAAGTGCACACACGAGAAGTTAAATGTTTATTTTCTTTTCCTCAGGCGCTCATCCTTCTTTGCATCAGTGCATCACCTAGCACACCGACAGAGCATCCCAGTATGTGTGCGAGTGTGTGTGTAAGGAGCTGACGATCAGAGAATAACGTTACCCCTTAGGAGTCGCACCTCTCTCCATTCTCGCCCTCCTCCCTTAACCCTCTTCTCTACTCTATGCCTGCAGGGATTTCCCTTTTCAGTTCAGGAGAGATGTCAGACCTGTTCCACCATCCCTCACACAGAGGCTGGACTCCCTGCCCTCCTTACACCCAACATCCTTTAAACTCCACCAATCAGCCTCATTTCTCGATATCATGTCCAAGTGGGATTTAACAGGGCCACAGCTAAATAAAAATTTCTTCAACTTAATATCAAACACACCATTTGTTTATTTTTAACCAAATTCCCAGTGGGAGTTAGATTATATCTGCATCACAAAACCAATTGTTTTCTTTCCTCTCTCCTGTCCATCCCTCTACAATTACACAACCCTGCTTTAACCATCATTACTTTTGCCACGTCTTCATTCTGTCATTACAAACAACACAAAAAATGAGAACTTCCTTCTCTAAATCATTATAGGACACAGAGGAACAATCTTTTAAAGGAGCCATAAGCCTGACTTCCTATACTTGAGGACAGCAGTTTGCATGTTAAAGGCTATAGTTTTGCTTTTATTCCCCTTGTGACCATAAATACTCAAAATTAATCCAAAACAGTACATTGCCTTGAAGAGTTTGGTCGCTTCAGGCATTATCAAGGGTGATCATTTTCAGTTTTTAAACCTATACTTAATGACGATTAGTGGATTCATCGATTAGCTGACTGACAGTAAAAAAAATCCACAGCTATTTTGATAATCAATTAATTGTTTTAGTAATTTTCCAAGCAAAGAAAGTGAAAAAAAAATCTACACATTCTCAGGTTCCACCTTCTCGAATAGCAGGATTTGCAGCTCATCTTGACCTGTATAATAGTAAACTGTATATCTTTGGGTTTTGGACTGTTAGTCGGACAAAACAAGACATTTGAAAACATCACTTTGGATTCTGCGAAGTTGTGATTAGCCTTTTCTCATCAGCATTTTTTTGCATTTCATACACCAATGATTAATTTAAAAAATGAATCTACAGATTAAATCGATAATGAAAATAATCGTTAGTTTTAGCCCTTTGGCCACAGCTGTCGCCAGTGCGGAGGTATGAAAATACTGTTTCACCCATTGATTTCAGGAGTACATCTGCGAACACTGACCAAATCCAGTTGAAATTTAGTAGGTTACTCATTCAGAGCTTACACCTGATTAAGAATTTGTTCAGTTAGATATAACATAACATAGAACATTACAACTATAAACACGGATAAGGCTTAAGACCGAGATCTTACATATTATTTTACTAGATATTTTAACCCAAAGTATCTATAGGAATCTGAGTATAGGCTTATCTATATCAAAACAGAGTTGACAATACAATTTTGATAAAATGAAAACGGCAGTTACCGAAATTACGGAGAAGACAGAGGGGAAGAAAGAGAGCAAGAGAGACGGAATGAGAGAGAAAAAAGCTCCACAACAGGGGTTGAAAGCAGCTGAACCAAAGAGGTCTTCCCTGCCTCCCTCACATATTAGAATATTAATATTAATGAGACTTCCTGTTTTTCCCCCCTCTGTTTTTTCCCCTAAGACGATTTGAACATGAAAAACTTAAAAAGCGCAAATTCCAGGAGTTGCGTATCACAGTTTGACCCGGAGCCACACGGCAGACACCAACCATGACAGACTCGCTGTTCAAAGCAAGCAGGAGCTGCTTTCATCAGGGGATCCTGGTGTTTTTTTTACAGTGTGACACCACCAGCCCATGCCATCTGCCTTTTTCTAAAATCAGAACTTCAAGATGTGCTTTCTGCTTATGCGTTGTTTTTAGGTGAGCTCCACAACCAAGGCCCAGTGTCACACAGTCTTTTGCTTCTATACTGTTTGCTGACTGCTGTTTACAGCCGAGCCCCACAGTGTGGCGCAATGTTAAATATTCACTGTTAAACTGTCAAGCCAGAACTGGCCAGGAACCCAGCCAGGCATTCACAGTACAGTAGCGTTTGATTCTCCCTCTCTTCAAATGCAACCCAACGAAATCAATGACTCTTCCCTCAGCCAATCCAGGATCAGACCCACCTACTTCCCTTCTCCTGCCACACACCAACTTCCTGAAGTCTTCTTTTGTAGTCTCCCGAGAACCTCTTTATTACGCCTCTCTTCCTGCATTGATGCTTAAAGTACATTTTTTTTAATCATAAATGAATACACACAAATACATTAACACACATATTGTTTGCACTTAAATGAAACCTCTCCTCTAGGCCTGAGTAAGCCATTGCTGACTCCTGATGCCTGTCTTCAGACATCTGTATAATATTTTCATTCGGTGCCCAAATACCGCACTGGCAAAGGTCTCTCATCCTTGGCTTGGCAGGACTTCTGACAGAGCCAGCCGGCAGCGCCATACAGGCCTAACCCCTGCTGCTGCAGCTTCCTGCTCCTCTGAGGGAGTCAGCCTGCCTGCCTCCCACTGACAGTGGGCCAGGCTGGGCAGGGAAGGCTGAGGGGAGGCCCCAGGGAGAGAGGACCCCCAGGAGAGGAGAGCAGTGGCAAGAATTGGGGGGCAGACTGAGAGTCACAGAGGCTGAGGGGCTGGAAGAGGCAAGAAGAACTGGTGAAAACTAAATAAGGAAGAGGATGGCTGCTAAGCAAGAAGAAGTAAGGGTCCAAGACAACAGGCAGTAACACAAGAAGAGAAGCAGAGATGGGTGGATGGAAGTGGAAAGGGAGCGAGACAAAGGGGCTCGAGGACAAGTTAGGCAGCAGGAGTTGAGTAGAGCTTCTCATTATGACTCCTCTCCCTTCTTCATGCCCCCAGGCCTTGACCACAACCTCAAAGCCCCAGGCCAAACCAAAGGACCAGGGAGACCATGGAAGACTGCTGTGAGTCAGGGTACAAACACAAAGAGAGGAGGGGAGGGGAGCAGGAGAAAGATGTCCTCCGCACCCAAACAAGGCAGCATGAAACAAAGAGACTGAAAATGAAAAGACTGGGGATTTCACAATTAATGTTTTTTTTTTTTACTGTGATCCAAGTGGTGTAAGAGGATTTTTTTACCAAAACCAATCTGATATTTATTTCTTCTACATAATACAGCTACACAGTGCATTCATAAAGTAGTTCTATATGAAAATAAGTAAAGCCAGTCCAAGTTAGGAATTATATATTTAACAGCTTAATAGCACGGCATTTAAAAAATACAGCCTGTATCACAATCTTTTAATAGTTTCCCATGGTATTTCGTATAGTGTCCTATAGTGCTTTGTATAACATCCATGGGGAGAAGAGAGTGTTGAACTGTGGAAGATATGGTGGCAAGGATTTTAATCCCCGGCATGAGCTAAATATTGTGTTCTAATGCGGTTTTCAAGCAATAGCAGCACTTACATACCTGGTGCATCTAAAAATAAATGCAGTCAAAATAAAACAAACTTTAGTTTGAACTCATGGTTACTTTGCTCTCTCCGCCAGTGGACGAACAATGGCAATATGAATACCATTGATTGAAACTACTACTTGTGCAATTTAGCGGTCCAGTCGCTTGCAACACGCCTGTGCGTTATTTCCAGTTCCCTAACAAAGTTCATTGAGGTGTTTTAAGAGCTGGCAGTGGGTTACGCTAAATAACAAATCTGGCTTTACAAACCTGGTACAGATACATTTTAAAAATGCCTTAATCAACCCCGATTCCTTTCTTGCAGATCAACTTCTGATGTCATGGGAAGAGAAAAAAGAAAGGTTAAAAGAAAAAAAAGAGTGCAAGACAGACAGTGAAATGTCCCTGGCTTTTCACACTCAAAAGGGGGAGGGTAAAACAGACAGTCTGTCAAAACAAGATGCTCTCATACAAATTTGCTCTCTTCTGCAGCAAATCCCGTGTGAAACATTAACGCTCATTTGTGGTGAGGCTGGAACAAACGCCCATAGCACAGTCAGCAAGCAACACAAAAAACTCTTCCTCTTTCATTTTGTTCATGAGTGCAAATTCATTCTGCTTTTGTCTCGTCTCATGACAAATGCATACTGTCACTGTCACTGATGTGGTGTTTACAGTGGCGTATAGCATCTTGTAATTATTCTGTGAAAGTGAATTTTTATCCTGAGGGATTTGTATTTTTGCATGTGGATAATCAAAAGAGAAAGAGAGGGAGAGGGGACGATTGGATAGTGATCTCCAGTAAAAAAAAAGGAGGATACTGCTTGAGAGCCATCTTTTCAGTGCAGTTCACAATATGCCAACATGACTTTGGTAGCTTTGTTTAGATGGCAGCACACTGAAGCTTATTCCTCAACATCCAGTAACTTGCAGGCACAGTTCATTTACTATAGGTGGAGATAAATATCTACAGTATAATGCATGCACAGGTAGTCTACCTATAGCCTAACTAAGGGCCTCTTTATGTGGGCTGACTAAAAATGCACACTCAATTACAAAACTGGGCAAAATGAGAAAAGAATCGCTGTACTTTAACAAATAATTATAATAGTTGTATTGCATGGCTATTTCTGTCAAGCCAGCATCTCCAAATAATGCAAACCGCAAGCAGCATGCTATTTCTGTAAATACTTTAAAATGAATGAAATATCCACTCATATTCGTCTTTGTTTAATAACTTTTTCTTCTTAAAGGCTCTTTAGTGTAAGTGGAAAATGCCTTTAATCTTATTGCTTTAATTAATCTATTATTTAAACTGGTTCATAACTCCATTACATATTATAGACTTGTTTCATAGTGAGCAGGATTTCAGAGCCAAAGAGAAGACCATGATTTTTTCAGGGAAATAAACCACTGATATTGTTTGGTCATGGCATAAGTTGACCAAGGGGCACTGAAAGCATTTCATAAACTTTAAACAGGGTCATAGGTCAGTAATTTTTGTGTTTGCATGTCTTTGTATTCTGTTCCCCCCCAGAGAACTATAGAGCCCAATGAGAAAAGGCATCAAGACCACAGTGAAATTGAGAACTTTCACGTGACACGGGGAGCCGCGAGGCATCCTCCAAGGATATTTGAATGCTTGAAACATCAGTGACCCTTCATAAGATAGAAAGGAGATGGATATGAAAAATATTGACAGGCTGGTTGTTAGAGGGGAGTGTAAGAAGCTGCTCAGACAGCCCACTCTCATTGCCAAAGACCTTACTCTAAACCCTAACCAAACTGAGCCTGGAAAGGAAAGACTCAATTCTAAATTCTTCTGGGGAAGGCATCTAGCTCGTATTTTCTTTTCTTTTATATTTTCTTGCTTTTTATCATCTGATAATGTAACAAATAATTGCAGAGCCAGAACACATAAGTAGCCTATATTCTGAGCAGTGATCTGCTACCTTTGCCAGCATCATTTCTGTACAATGCTTGGCCAAGGTCTTTGACATCATGCAAAAGACAGTGTTTAATGTAGCTCAAAAATCGCCTAAGGAAGCATCTTCCTTCAAATATGCTTTGTGAAGGAAAAAAAAAAAAAAAAAAACAGCTAACAGTTTTTGTTCTTTGTGAAAACCCAAAGGCAAGATGACTGTTACAGTGGTCAGATGACAAATGTCTCTGATCTTTAATCCAGTAGAGGGGCCAGCTCCAGGGCTTAAACAGGAAACTCTCACAGGATATAGCGATTTGGTAAATTCCACTGCGCTAAATCACTGCTGTGGGTGCAGAAGATTTCTCCACACCAATGAATAGCATTTTAGGTCTCTCTGAATATCTTAGTAGAAAGCCATTAAAACTGCACTGACAGAAAAGATATGTACTGTATGGCCTTGTCCAGTATTTATGCAACTGAGCCCAGGCTAAATCAGGGATAGGGCAAAGCCTGGCAAATATACTGATCTTCCAAGAAGGCCAATTTCTTTCTCTTGAAGTAATGGTATCATCAATGCCTCTTCCAATAATCAAGTAAAATAACTTGTGAAGGGAAAATGTCAAGTAAGATTAAGTCTGATGACAAAATTTCTCTTTCTATGTTATTCTATTTTCAGGAGGTGTCATTCAATCAGACTAAACACTACTGATCACCACTGCTATCACAACTTTCTAGTTAGGCTACTCTTCTTAAATCCAAACACTAGAACAAGGCTAAATTATTAAATTTTGCCAAAGCCTGTCAAAAGTAATCCATCCCTCATCAGCTCAAATTCAAAGCGGAATATACTGGCAGAAATCCCTCACCACAAAGACTGATACTTAACATTTGGCAGTGATTTGCTGATCATCCGGTTCATGACACATTCCTTGATCGTCAACTTCACAGAGCCAGCCGGTGTTCATCTCTATCACCTGATGACGCTGGCACACTCAAGCCTGTTATCTTTGACGATGATCGAATGTGGCAACAGAGAAGTGTGTAATAATTGGGTCAACAAGGTATGTCAGTTCCCACTAACTCTCGTCTGAATCATCTCTCTACAGCGTAGCCAAATGTGATAGTATGACGCCTGAAATATTTGGCTGTGATAGGCAGCGACAGCAACATGGCAAGAGATACTGTTTTCAACCTTTGTGTGACCCCCAAAATGTTTAGGCCAGAGAGAGGCGGAGCACTGCCTAAATACCTGTATGCTTAATCTCAGAGTATTATTTTTCTTGCTTGTTTGTTGTGCCTTTCAGTTGTATTTCCTCCTTATGTTTTTTTGAACAATTAATTTTTATATTGTTATTAGTAGTAGTAGTAGCAGCAGTAGTAGTAGTAGTAGTAGTAGTAAAGATGAGACAATACAATATGGTCCTCTCACGTCTAATAACCACTGGACATTGCAATAACCATTCTGACTCACAAGAAAAGCAGGTAGTCACAAAAGAAAAACTTTCTCCTCCAAAGAAGACTTCTAGATTTATTTTGCATTCAAATAAACCATCTCTTTACAACTACCATTAGTTCTCTTCCAATAAACCCAGTCTTCCAGGCTATAATTCTAATTGTGTTTAACATTGTGAAACAGACAGCTGGAGGCAGCAATGGGGCCAAGTCCTATTTCCAGACAGAGATGTATGTATCAGGATACGATACACATTACTTAATGGCTAAGAAAAATGAGTTTGGTAGTATGACTTGTAGTCTCAGGGTTTAGAAGAAAGACACAGCTGGCCTTGTTTGGCATTTTCATACAAGAGCATGTTTTTTTTAGAATATGTTTGCTTACTACTTTGGTTTTAGCCTAATAATATTGTATATTCCCACTTCTATGATGTTGGAAGTAACAAATATTAAAGACCAACCTAGTTAAAGTATAAGTTAATTCATATATTTGCTATTACATTTCAAACTTTTAAATTTCAATTAATGATTAAGAAACTTTGATTTTTTTTTTAATGATTGATTTAACATTTTTATGTTTCATTACACCATGTACGGCATCTATCTCTGACGGTCTGCATTGGTTCTAACATTTATGACTTTGTATGGGAACTGGACACTACCCCTCAACCTCTCACCCCCCTGCCTTTATCAAATCAAGTCATTTTTAATCAGTTTATTTAAGTTTCTATGTAAAAGTATATTTATCACCCCATTTTACTTTCATCAGGTCTATATTTAATTATTAAATTTTTTGTTCCACCTATCATCCACAAAAACAGGGCCCTAATACTATTTATGAGTGGCCTGACAGCTGAGCGGACACTGAGATGAAGTCAAAAAGTACTCTTAGTCCAAGCAGATACAGCGTGGATATGTATACCGCTAGTATTTGTGGTACCTGCTCTCCACTTGGGAACATGCATACTGTGCTTGTAGTCTGTTATTTTTGTTGTGTGTGACTTAGTTAGATGCAGAAGTAACATTCAGTTATACAATGCAGACAGCTAAATGGTTACAGCGCATGCCACATAACCACAACGTCCATGGTCGGATACTGGCTGGGGACCTGTGTTGCATGTCATGCCCCTCCCTCTCCTTGCTATCGTTGCTTCCTGTCTACCCCTTCACTACCGACTGTCCAATAAGGTGAAAACTGTTGGAAAAGGGAAAAATCTTTAAATAATAATAATATATATAATAATGTAGAGGCCCAAGAGAGGTGTCCACTAACAAGGTCCATGGAATTTGCAACTCCCACTTTCCCTAACCAATCAAGTAGACAAGCAGCAAATATGGCCAACTACTTTATGCACCTGTTGATTTACGGTGGCACAGCCTGGGGTTGTCTGTTGTATTCATTTACATGAGAGTATATCACATGGTTTAACTCTACATTGAGTTTCTCCTAAAAAAAAAAAAAAAAAAACCTGCAACCATTGACAGTACATCACACTTTAGTAGCCCAAAATAAAGTAAGCATGTTGGGCTGAATGGATGCTGGCTGTTACACTTATATCCCTTTGGAGAACTTTTACCACTTCTACAGAAGCTAATTACAGCATAAACCACACGCACGCACACGCACGCACATGCCTTCACTGCAAAGGCAAACAGACGTAAACCGACATGAGTGTAACAGCGTAGAGTAAAGAGACGTGTTCTGCAAGTTCACCCCTAAGAGTAAAACCTAAAAATGCATTGGCAATTGTGTCTTAGACTGCGTGTACTGTAACATCAGTGTAACACTCTGGCATGACATCAATAATCGGCTACTTTATTTGGCTACTGTCTCGTCTCCACTGCAGGTTTAGTTACATGGCTTTGTCGCGATGCGTAGAAAGCTGCGTTGTGAGACGGTTGTTCTTTCGCACACCGTAATCATAAGGTTACGGTGTCGCCATTAACTTTAACTGACACCGTCGAGCACGTCATTCAAAAGGTAGAGAAAGTTAGCAAATGCGGCACGCTAGTGGGCTAACGGGCTAAGCTAGCTAACGAACTTCGCAGAAACTTTTTCAAGTCAGTGCCAGGCTCTCGATTGCACAACAACTAGCGACTACCGTGAGCTTTGGAACCGAGTCAAAAAAGAGGTGGTAACAGTTTACAAGAGGTCCATTAGCTGTAGTTCAGTTTCATAAGTTCAGCGTCAGCTAACGCTGTCTCAGTTCTTACCAGGAAGTGGGACTCTGTTGCTAAGCTATTCCTTCTTCACGTTGTGAGTTTTTCTGCTGATGGTTATGGCGGTTGCCCCTTGTTTTGACTTTCCCTTTCTTTCCAAGGTCGCTCCAAAAAAAAACAAAAAAGAAGTCGACTCGGCGGGCCTCTCTCACTGCGTGGCACTGCTGAGCCTGAGCGCTCCAAACTTTTTTTTTTTTTTTTCTACGCGGAGACAGAGCCCGTGCGGTAGGGCGAGTCGAGATGTGTACGTGTTTTCAGACAGTCTCCTCACTAGGCCTCCCCGCCCCCCTTCCCTCCCTCCCTTACCCTCCACTCTTCATCACCACAGTCTTGACCCGTGTGCCAGTAATGTAAACAACCCAGCATTCCCGGAGCTTAGGGGAGGGGCAAGTGTCAAGGAGCGGAGGGAAGATGTCAAATACCGCGAGATTCAGCAGAGAGACTCAAACGCAAACTGCCACACCACCCTCGGTTCTGATTTTTTTTTTTTTTTTCATTCCCATTAGATGTGTATGAAAATTTTCCATGATTTTAACTGACACACGAGGTATGAATGTAGGTGTGAAACTCCATTCTTGACCTCGGAAACAGCCGACAAAAATATCTCAACTCAAGGTTCACTTACTAGCTTTTTCCAGGGCTTTCTACTGCATCTCACAGCCAGCGCGGTGCCGTGTATTTGTTGTTAGGCCTCGGGTTGCAGCAGCTGAACATTTTGGTGACCAGTGGTCGAAGACACGTTGAGACCTTTTACTTGAGTAAAAGCAGAAATACCTGTAGCATTAGCAGCAAAATTCAAGTTACTACAGTGAGCACAGAGAGCCGGGAACTCCTATGCTGGAATATTAGCACATGACACCAACTTTTCTGAGTCTCAGTTAGTTCGTGTTAATTTAATTAACCAAAAGTTTATTTAGGAATACGCTCCATGTGAGGACACTTCAAACTAAAAATAAGGTATTAAAACTAGATTTTAAAACAGGGACCTTCTACAATACAAGGCCATAAGATAAGGTCATTATTCAGTAGACATCGTACTTAAGTGAGGCAAATTCTCTGATTAAATTTCCAGTTACTGAAAAACATAACTGGTCTTTTGGGGCCCATGGGGTTGTGGGACCCCAGGAAAGTTGCCAAGTTGTCAGTCCAGCCTTGTATTTTATTATTATTACTAATGTAATTTAATTTTACCCATTGCAGCCGTTAAAGCAAAGCTAATTTCAAGCCTTCTGTATCTGAAGATAAAAATTCATCCAAGGCCTTGAAAATAGTATTTTGACAAAGCAGTCTTGATTCAAGGGTCCATCTATTAAACTGCATCATATTTTATAGGCTGATAATATGTTTTGTGTGTAAAATCTTGATCTTGAAAGTAGTAAGTAACAATAGCTGTCAGATGAATGCAGTAAAAAGTGCAGTGTTTCTTTCTGAATTGGAGTAGAAGTATACATAAGAATCACTAATTGAAATATTCGAGAAAAACAGGTACTTAAGTACTGTGCAGTAAATGGACTCGGTCGCTCTCACCCACTGTAGGTGACACATATAAGTTGCTACAAAACAATAAGATTGGTTATTCTAACTTTTTTTAGAATACACATGATGATTCGTTGACAGTGTGTAAGTATGTGTGAGTATGTGTTCATGTGTGCAAGCGGGAGACAGAGGCAGCCAAGGCTTAATGGATTCTCCTGAACGCAGAGTCATATGCGCACACATCAACGCGAAGTCTTGCTCGCTATTATGACGCACATACGCATGCAGAATACCAATACATCCCATGACACACACAGACAGTCTGTAATTGCGAATATCATGAGAATTTATTGACAAAAACGGTATGCCAGATTGATTCGCATGGACAGCGAGAGCATCTGGAATTGATCAGCTTACTTTGCTTTGATAAAAGCTTCAGCGCTGATTTCAGACTGACAATTCAAACACTGCTTATAAACAAGAAACACATCTGTCTTCTTCCCATCCCCACTGTTAATAATCAACAAGTTAGGTAGGTTTGTGTTTTTTCTCCCTACTTCAATAGCCTTTTTTGTTAACCTCACTGCAAATATGGAAAAGGGAGAGATGCCTGGAGTGTAGGATTTCTCCCCCTTTTTCTTCAACAACAGTTGAAGATTAAAAGAAACGTCTCACAGAAATCTGTCAATTCTGTATGTGAATAATGCTGTGTGGAATTTAATGGCATGAGTTATATTGGGTTTCCTCTACACCCACATTTTCTTTCAATAAGATCAATGGCGCTCAGTGACAGATAGGGACGGTCTTTTGTATCTTCAAATTTCAGGTTTCTGAGGGAATAATTAGATGGATGGATGAAAAGTAATGCATCAGTCTGCGAGGGGAGCTGCACCCAGAGATCCTCTAGTTCAACACGCATGCCTCCACGTCTGTTTGGTAGAAAACTGTTTAATAATCGTGTTGAATTTCCATTGTTCTAAAAGTGGCTCTCTGCAGTGATCTGGTGCTTTAAACCAATAGAAAACTTTTGTGTTCTTTTTGCTGATATTGTTTATTTAACAGAGAGGATTTCCTTTTGATTTGGGGATATTTTTTTCAGCGTGAAGAGAGTAGTGTCATCTATTTCACTCTCTCCCCCTAAAACTTTCTGGTGTCGCCTGCAGGTAACCAGAATGCAGGGTTCTTCCTGCAGGTGAACTGGGGGAGGTTGAATTACTAGATTTATAGAGATGTTTTGGGCTGTAAATGTGACATTTCACTCTGATGTGTAAGAACAAATTATTGCTCAAATTTTTGGCCTTTTGTTTTGAATAAATTTTCCCACAAATGTAGTCTCATGACTATTTAGCTGAATATATGAGAGTTGGCCGCTAATGTCTTTTCCGTATGAGTGGGAACACCAGGAGAGAACATCTATAAGCACTTTAGGCTAAAATTGATTCTTTGTTTAAGTACAGAGATAAAGGCTAATTTCAGATAATTTGTAAAACTGCTAAGTATCTAAATTCTGAATAAGAACTGTGTTATGCACACTAGTTCGGTTTTCGGTTTCTTCAACATACACATTTCGGTGCAATTCTACCTGGGTTTTTCATTGCTAAATATGCAGCATTTTTGCAGCCAGAGGCTGAAAGCACATTTTAAACACTTAAAAAGAAGAAAATGTTGATGTTTTCACTCATGTCTTTTATATTTTCCACTGTGTTGTTGATCTGGCTCAGGGGTTAGGTATGACTGCAATGTGGTAGAGACAGAAGCTACAGTCAAAGCTCCTGTGATCGGGTGCAGACTTCATAGAGACCAGCAGATGGAGGGGAGAGGAGCTGCGTGCATCCTGAAGGTTTAGCAAGAACTGAGAGGTTACACTCTACCAGTACAAAGATGACCTGTCACATACTGAAACATGCTGCATCAATGCAGACGAGCTTCCTGTTTATGTACCTCACAGAGCACAGCTATCAGAGGAAAAGAGAAAGGGATTACAGATGGAAATATGTATGAAATGTTGTCTCTATCTTCATATACCCAGGCGAACTTGGAGGCAGCAAGCAAGTGATGCCTGCATTTCCATTTTATTCGCTAATTAATGTTGTTTTGTCTTCAAAGCGCATTTGCAACCCATAGTTAGCAGCCTTGATCGCAGCATTTTCAAGGTTGTCTAGATGTGAGCCGTCACATAACAAATACGTGTAAATATAGAATAACAACACAACAGAGAAATAAAGGATTTATGGCATGTGGAGAGCACTGCGCAAATTAGGCACAGGAGAGAAAGTCTGTGATAATGTGAAGGACAAAACTGGCACATTATTTCTGCCTAGATCACTCTATAAAATCTATTTTTCTGTGGCTGCTTTTGTGTGTCTGTATTTGTGTCTGGATGAATGTGTGTGTGTGTGTGTGTGTGTGTGTGTGTGTGTGTGTGTGTGTGTGTGTGTGTGTGTGTGTGTGTGTGTGTGTGTGTGGACCTGCATGTGCTCAAATGTATTTGTTAGCGTATTCCTTGTCTTGGCAAACACCCAGCACAGTGGATCTCTCCACCTGCTCTGCGTCGACCACAGGAGCAGGCCTTAGTCTCTCTCTCTCACACACACACACACACACACAGACACACTCACACATGTACAGTGAATACACACACACAGCAGTTGAGCTGTGTCTCATTCACATCATCACCCCTCTGACATCTGCCTATGTGTGTGTCCGTGTTTGTGTGTGTCCTGGTGCCGGTGTGTATTTGTGTTAACAGGCTGGTTGGTGTGCGAGGTGAGGTTAAGTAGGTGCCTAGCAATGAGAGGATGGAACTGAGGCGGAACTGGCAGAATATCCCACACACACACACACACACACACACACACACACACGCGCGCGCGCGCACTCACACACGAGCAGTGACAATAGAAACAACACTATCAGAGAGACGTGTAAACTGCAGGTGTGGCCTATGCCTCAGTGATCATTCCATACTTTGTTTTGACCCTGTCGCCTGTCATTGTGTGTGTATAATGTGTGGTAATAATATGTGTGACCATGTATGTGTGTGTCCTTGCAGAGACCCGCTTTCCTGGAGTTTGCTGATCATTCAGAAGGGAACTCATTCTCCATTTAGTTATTACAGGTAGTGTGAATTACAGGTGTTGCCGGCCACAGTTAACACAACTTTGTCCTGTGATATCGTGAAAATAACCGCGCACTTGTTGCTCTGCACCCAGGCTCAATCCACCATCTACAACCTCCTGCATGTTTGAGAGTAACTTCGATGCCTACGAGTGCTGAACACTGTTGATTTGAATGTTCAGCTGATTCGGTCGCGGTGGTTGTCACCGAGCAAAATCGGATGTCAACGTGATTAATGGACGCCGGAGATTTCCTCTAAAATTTTTTGTTATGACAGGCAGCGCTAAGTGCTTATACTTGTAGTTGGTGTCTCATTTGACCTTTACAATGTAACACATTTTTTGAGGCCGAACTGACCAAATAGCAAGCCTCAGTTGAAAATGTCAAAGGTGGGAGCAGGTTCGTGAAACCCGACCCTGGTGAACTGGCGTGTATCCGGATCACGAACCTATTTGATTGCATGGGTCTCCAGCAAAGGCCTGGCGAATGGAAATGTGTATTTCTGCAACAGAAATACAATGTGGCTGGTCTTTGCAGCTAAAATTATGGTTCCTTTTTACGTTTATCAAGTTTAAGCCACTCTACTTTGTCTGTACATTTGACGTACTGAAAACGTCTGTGTGTCTACGTTCTTCGGAACGAGGTGCGTCCGGAATGAAATTCACAAAATCCGTATGTGTCGTCCATAAATGCAGTGGAGTACATTTTTAGTTACCGGCCAACTTTTACTTGGGCATTTGAGCTGAAATGGTAAAGCACAGTGTCAGATATATCAGGATCAACCCGAGCTTTATGAACAAACTGCTTGTGTGACAGCAAACATGCGGCATCGTCTGCACTGTTTTTGCACAGTCATGGTAGACAGAGGCTGTGCTTTTAACAGGTAGAAGAGATAAGGGAGGGGGAGGAGGATACCAGTTGGCAGGGGCCCTCCTTTCTTACTTGTTGAGCTCTCTGCACAGACAGACAATACTGTGCTTATAGTGTTTGCATTCATTAATGCAAAATAAGGACCACGGGTTGAAAATAGGTTCATCATACTAAATTGGCTGGATTTCATGGTTTGTAAAGTAAGTGAATGGACCAAAGATACATGCGATGCTCAGATGCTCGGGGGAACATCAAGGGAACATCATTCAGTTCTCTGTATTTTTTCATTCTTCACATCGTTTAATATATCTTTGGAAAAACCTTGAATAGGATGAAGCAATCCCACTGGCAATAAGGTGTTTGATCAGGCATTTCTCAAACAAATACACACACGCATGCACATACTACTGTTGCAATAGGATGCATTCCAGTTCCAGCCCAACAGCAAACCCCTCAAATTCTTGTCAACACGGGGCCATGACGTGGTCCAGAATTTTCATCCTGCGGCTTCAAAATGGAGCAGGGCTGGCTGTGTTGTTGTGTTTGTGTTTGTGTTTCCTCTCCAGCCCTGCTTCCTGTAGCTCTGCGGTGTCAGCCCGCCCAAAGTCCTCTCGTCAGACCTGGGGAACACAGCCCTGCTGCCACAGCGCATAGGCACCCAAGTGACTGAGGTTTCCTTTTGGAGTGACTGAAGTGTTTGCTGTTTCCCACATTGTTGGAATTCAACACCAGCCTGTTTACTGGTCCCCATGTGGCTTTAGTTTCTCTCTCCCCCTCCTCTTTCTTTCTCTTTTTTTCTCTTTCCACAACACACCTCCTTCATATTGCATTCATAGCATTCACACTAAGTAATGAGTCAGTACAATAGCAAACTATGAAGAAATTGTGTTCTTGCCTTTGACAGTTTGTATGTAACATTCTCCAACCATTTTGCTACATATATGTCAGATATGACTCAAATCACACCGGGAAAAAAAACGTTGCTTGATTGTTTTGTTTTCTGTTTTTACCTTTATCACGAAAACATTTATGTGCGCACATGTGTGACTGTACCTCTTGAATCACTTTCGGAGTTTCAAATAGAACTGAAAAGAATGATTGTGTACTATAAATAGCCAAGATGCAAGATGTCATGCAATCTATAGGAGCAGGCGAGGCCAAGTGTTTAGGAATGTTATGACATGCATTATAGAGTTATAGTGCTTTCAGGAATATCCACAGTAATGAGGTAAGAAGCCAGTAATGTTTTACCCTCTACAGTAAGCTGAATGTCAAGAAAAACATTAGCTTGTAGCAGTACTGTCCATGTCCTCACAATGACTTTTGTTTTTGTTTTTTTTCCCCCACTGTGAAGTACTACAGTATATGGGCGTCAGGGACATCAGTTTCATATGCTTTATTTTGCAGCTGACAATGAATCATACAGCGAATCAAAGGAAATAATATACATCTCAAGGAAAATGTTAACAAGATGATGAGGCGCATGCAAAATGAGAATCTCTTCTTTATCTGCTTTGTTTTTTTTCACTTCCTTCCCTCGGTACAGCCAGATGGCAAAGCTCCAGCTCTGCAGTCCCCTTCATACACTCATCATATTTGATGGGCATCCTGCTGCCGAGTCTCAAGGAGGCCATGTGTTTAGGAAATGACACTTGTGACAAAAGAAAACTTCTATTTAGCAAGCTGATTCTTGGGCGGGGTGCACGGGGGCAGCAGCATGTGTGTGCATTTGCGTTTGTGTGTGCAACAGTGTGTATGGTGGAGATCAAGGATTGTGGGAACGTATATATTGTGCTTACATAGGAGCAAGGCAGTGGGAAAAGGGTTGTGTGTGTAGTGTGTGTGTGTGTGTGTGTTCGTATCAGTAACATCCATACCGTCTCTGTTTCACACTGCTGTCGTGTTGGATGCCTGCTGTCTTTTAATCACAGCCTATGCCTTTTCTGTGGTTTTTTTTTTTTTTTAACTATGTTACAATACATTTAATTATAATTTTTGTGCATTTACCATTCCAATACAGAAAGATTTTTTTTTCACATTGATATCATAAATTTCATACATTGTGGGGTCTCCTCCGTTGATGGACTCAAACATTCAGGACAAACTTTTGTTTTTTTTTTAAAAAAAAAAAACAAAAAAAAATCATCTGTTGTACAATTGCAACTGAAACAGATTTTATGGTGGTTGTTTATTTGTTATCAATTTGCTATCATCTTATCCTAATATTGTCTTTGTCTTCAATGGTGAGGAATTCCCATCAAAGTTTTCCCCTTCTGTTAATACTTTAGGGAATTTTCAAACGTCGGGATGTATGGCTGTAATGCCCCAAGATTTGTTCTCCCTGAAAGAAATGATAGAGTAAGAATATATTAACTACAGAGCAACCTGGCTTTACGGGGTCTGCATTTACTCTTACTTCATTTTAGGTTTACCAATATGTTATGCATAAATATATACTATATATGTATATAGATATATATCAATATGCTTTGCAGCATTCCTTTGATCTAAATTTTAAAGCCATGTTCATGCATTAAAAAGCAATTTCATATTTTTGACTGCAGGGATTAGATGCAAATCCATGGGGCATTACGTTAAAAACCATAAACATCATAAAAATAGGAAATAGAAATTAAAAAATGGAAGCAAAAATGAGGACGTTTAACTGGTCATTAATAACTGAATGCTTTCTCATTTGTTGATATGATAAACGAAAATTGTATTCAAGAAAGAACACAAAAATGGCAAGTGTAATGAAAAATAAAACCCATTTAAAGCAAAGTATTTTTATTCACACAAATTTAATAAGATATATAACAACCGTTTGGTCCATAAATATTTAAGGGGAAATAGTTTCTATACACCATCTTTATCAAGAAACAGGGAAACATGGACAATCTTGATAGAACACTTACTGTACTCAACTATTAACACGAAGATCAATATATAAGGTTCTTGGATTACCCAACTATATCTGAAAGAGTGCACAAATGCTTTCTATGACATCGCTGCCCCCTTTTTAACAGGATACACCATAAAAAGATCTTCGGAAATAAGATGCAAAACAGTACAAAACTAGTGAGGCGTCAAAAGGATGTGAATCAGTTAACAAAGAACACATATATCCTGAATTTCACAAACTTTCTCCCAAGTTATAGCATAAGGCACATAGTAGAACTGAGTTAGGCATCTACTTCATGAAGTAGATCTAGAGTACCACTGTGTTCTACAATAGAACAAACTGTGACGCTCACAATGAAATGTATCAACTCCGTTGAAGATTTGCTCTCTCTCTCTCTTTCTTTCTTTTCTCTCTATCTTTCAGCCAGAAGAAACATGTTTTTGGTCTGTTCAGTGGCAAGTGTCATTAAAGAAAGTGTAAATATGGCCAAAAAAGACAACATATGGACGATGATTTCCCACTGGCTGCCTCTTACGACTCCACCTATCTGAGGTCATTTGAATGTTCATGTCAGCTCGACAAATCTGGTCTGCAACGTCGCAACCACTTAATTTCTCACCCCTGACTCCTTTTCCCTTTTTTAAAAATCACATTGTTACCCTGAGCAACATGATAAAAACAATAATGCACTTTTCACTGGGCAGTAAATTGTCACTGTGCAATTGAGTTTAGCTGTGGATCCGTGGATATGGGTACTCGGATTTATCCATTTGACTACGGGTAATCTATGAGGCCAACAAATCTGAAAAAGTGCTCTGTCATGAAAACAGTCGATTACAACAGTGCCTATAAACTGCTCTCCAATCCTAATTTCCCTTGCCGACTTCTAATTACTGAGCAATTGATCTCAATGTGACTGCATTACATGTTGAAAAATTACAACCGGACAGATTTTGGGATTCTGCCTTCTTCTCTTTATCACAATAGAGTTGTGAGTCAAGGCAAAAATGCGTGTGGTTTCAGCATCTACCTGCCATAAAAGCTGCAATGGTTAGTTGCTTCTAATGCAATTTAGACGTTCTACATGTAGCTCTGTGAGATGTCCCAATGTCTGACTCCATCCAACTCAGTCTTAAAGACTGAAACATTCGGAAATAATTAAAGCCTGTTTTCTGGAGTTACCCATATACAGAACATTCTACAAGTTTATTTCCCAAATTATTCCAAGACAGAAAAAAAAAATTTGTTTGAATTGGGTAGTGCGAACACAGTGCATACATATACAGGTTTCTGAGGGCAAAATATTCATATTATTTTAAAAGTTACCAATTAACCATAAATTAGGAAGGGCCCATTTTATCATAATTCAATACAAATGTACAAATCAAGTCAAATGAAGTAAAACTATTTTTCCAGACAAGCTTCATGTTTTGTTATTTTTTTCCAATAAACTGTGGAATACATGACAATTTTCTAATGCCTTCAACTTCAAAATGTCCTTTTCCAAAATCAGTTTCTGCATACTGTAAGTCAACTACAGACATGGCTGCCATGCGGTTTCAAATGCTACACATTAAAATGATTTCCATGTGTTTTAATGTGGTCGCTGCTGTTCTTGCTCTTGTTGTTCTTGTTTGTGTACACGGTACAGCACTTTCTGTTCCAAGGAGCTGTCTCTGGTTGATTTAAAGGTGTCACTTAAAAAAATAAAATGTAAATTGAGGAAAAAAAATAAAATAAAATAAAATAAAACAACCAAATAAAAATCAGATAAAATAAAAATCAGTCTGCTAGAGATAGCTTGTTAGAAAAGGTTTGTCAAGGTAGTTTGCGAAGGGCTCCCCGAATCATGGCTGTCCAAACTAGAGGTGACGGAGGTCACTACAGTGATAGAGGGGTTTGTCAGGTCTGTTAGTGTGGCCGCGCTGGAGGGGGGGGTCAGGGCCCCACTGTCGGATGAGGGTGGAGGGAGTGAGGTGCCATCAGCCTTATCAACACCTCCATTCTCCTGTCGCAAAACGTTCCTTCTGAATTTGGCTCTTGCGTTTTGGAACCAAACCTGCAAACCAATCCCAATGTGGCTTTTACTTTATGTATTTAAGTAGGATTAATTTTTAAAAAGAATCATTTGTACAGTAGTTTACATATCAAGTTATCACAGCTATCACTGTATCAAGTTGCTCTTGCCTTAGACACACATATACATATGTATGTGTATATATACATATATATACATATATATATATATATATATATATATATATATACACACACATATATATATATATATTTATATATAAATAAATCTATATATAAATAAATCTTTATATGGCAATTTTCATACATTATTTTGATCTTAAGGGGCAGATAACAATGAACCAGTTAGCTCCTGAACACTGAATAGAAAAATGTGGATATTAGTGGCAAATCAAAATAATAATCCTATCCTTTTAGAACTTTTATCTGTGGAAGTTGAATTACACATTTTTCTGTTCCACAGATAAAAAGGACATGTGCACTCTCGTTATTAATATTATTAGCAAGAGTTTTAAACTGAAGTTTCTGCGCTTAAGGACCACTTTTCTCCTTTCTTTCCCAAAGAAATAACATTTAAGAATCTACAAAATTTCAGATAAAAACCCCTGGATATACATCTAATGACTAAATGGACCAACCAAACAAACGAAAACAAAAAAAGATGACTTCAATCATAAATCTGATGTGAAATGGGAGGGACATGGAGGAGGAGTGGGGTCCAGACACAGATATGGGGTGATCAGATCAGTAAGAAGAATGGCTCTCTGCTTACCTGTAGAACTCTCTTAGTGAGGCCTGTTTTCTGGGCCAGCTGCTTTAAGTCCTTGGCATCTGGGTTGTGGTTGATGGCAAAGTAGGATTTCATTGTCCGCAGCTGATGGTGTTTGAAGGAGGTCCGCATGCGTTTGGTCTTCTGCGTTGGAGGGTAGGCCTGCTGGTCCCGGTCCAAGTGATCGGTGTCATTCTCGTTACAGCCTGAGAGGGCAGAGAGCAGGACACAGGGGTGGTTTCAAAGTCCGGAAGAACAGCAGCTTAAACATTTTTAGTTCCGCAAATGATTTAGTTTTCTTCAAAACTCTTGTTTCCAAATTAATTTTCGATTGGTTCAAGAATTTTCTTTAGACGATTGAGAGACGACTAACTCCATATGAAACAAATCACTACACTACTGCAAGGATAATGTTTTTTTGAAATCAAGAAACTGTTCAATAAAATTATTTTTATTATTTTATTAGTGACTAGTAAAATGTCTCGTTACATGGTCACGGTTTGCAGAAAAAAAAAAAAAAAAAAAGATCAAGGCTCTCACTCAGCATATGAACTTAAGCAATTAAGTTCATACATTTGTGTTGAAGTAGGCCTACTACATCGTGGTAAATAATGAAAGTTTCGTGTAATTATGTTACGTGATTAGAAAATGTGAATCGGTGACAGTCAAGAAACTCATTGACCTAACAGAACTGAAATACATTTTAGCTCTCTACATATGTCGAACGCATTCAAAGTTTTGATGATTGTATTTTTAATATAAACTGTGCTTGGAGAGTTAAAAAAAAAAAAAAAGGCACAATGATGTATTTTAACTGTACACTGGGACTGGGCTAAAATATTTCTGCTTGTGTTTGCAAAGACTAATAGGCCTAACGGGCCTCATTTGTCAATAGCTTAGTGTGTAAAATACTTAAAGATGGTGAGATGCAAAAACGGATCCACTTAATCAGATGAATGCATGGCAACAGTGCTGCTGAAACCTTTATCACAACATTATTAAAAAAAAATTTAAAAATCCTAACAACCCATTTCAGTAATGTATTGTTTTTTTTTGGATGAGATCGTTGCATCATTCTCTGCTATTGCAACAAAGAAGATTCCTTTGTCCTATAAACACTCGCATGTGACTGACTGTTGAACATTTGTGTGATATATGAAACATCCGGTGAAAAAGCCACTGATGCCCAACTGGCAATCGATTCTGAATTGACTTAGATTTTTTCCACAGAATTTAGTATTCATGTTAAAATGCATTTATTTTACTACAGATCCGCATCTGTAGTGTTCCCTTCGCAGGAACACCAGCCAGCAACAAATAGTATTTCTAAATTGTATAGTAAGCAGTAGTCATGTTCTTGTCTCCCTGTAAACAAAAAGAGGACCAGTTTTTTGCATTTCAGTCTGAGGCTGATAAATTACGGAATGAGTCGTATCAACACTTCATCAGAAGGATGCAGTGCAAACAATTTCCCCACAAATTAACCACTGGGTTTAATTACAAATCTGTTTGAATAAAGCAGATTTCATAAACCGTGGGATATATGTTTGACATGTGTGGGATTACGTTATGGTGCTCGTTATGGTGGGAATTATTTTTGTTTTGTTGTTGTTGTTGTATGAGGCTTCCTCCTGTGACACTTATAAGAACCACTCATATGACAGTCGCGGACGTCGTTCTTAGTGGATCCTTCACTGGATTGTGTTTCGCCAGACATTACCCACTAGGGGTCTCTATAGCCAAACAAGACCGAACTTTTCGGAGTGGTGCGGAAAACACTCAGCAGACCCGCACCTTCCCCTCTGCTGAAAAACAAACTGAAGCTCGCTACAGAAGCAAAAAAAAACCCTGCACAGAACCTCGTCCTATCTGTCACGACTGCGGGTCTGCTGGTCCTGCGGAACGAGACATTAACAGCGAAGGGAGAAAGCTCTAATAGCTGCTTTTGTGACATCGTGGCGCAAAAAAAAAGGAAGGAAAAATGCACTTTGGAAAAGAGAAACTATCGAGGCTAAATCTTTCATTGTTCCCCAAATGATTTAATTGTATTTTATTTATTTTTTTCTCGGTTTAATTTTTAATTTTTTTTTTTAGTTTCTGAGCTATTTTGAATGTCATGAATTCGCCATATAATTAGATCATTCGACATTTCGCGAAGGAACCAAAAGAGGAATGTGACTGAAGCACAAAAAAAGCCAATAAGCCTCTGTTTAAAATCAAAAAAAATATTCCATCTTATTCTATTCCATTTAAATATCCCAAATGAAAAATAAAATATCCCCAGCGGGGCCTTTACTGTGGTGCTTGATAATGAGTTCACAGGGACGTCGTCTCCCCCTGAATGTCTTTCCCTATTAGTAGAGGATTTTCCTTTGTCTGATTTTATACCTGTTGTGGTTCGCATTACATTTTAACGCCGTACCGTCCCATTAAGGTGAACCCCAGTGAGAGCCCCCAGAACCACAGTGACTAACCCCCCCCCCCCCAGCAAATCATCCGCGAGGACTTTAGGGCTCGCGCAGTCTCTCGGAATCGTGCTCACGAGTAAAACGCAGGCAAGGCCCCCTTCAGCCGGAGCTGTGTTTTTCCGGCCCCGGGCCTCTCCCCGCAGCAGGCCCCCTCTGCGCGGCGCTGATGTGGCCATGAGAACCGGGCTGACCGCCGCGCAGGAGGCCAGGGATTCCGACGTCGCCTTCAATTAACGAGGAACAATTAACGCGCAGATTACCCTTATTCCTCCCTATTCACCGGGAACAGAGGGAACTTGGCGCACAATAGACGAACTTTCTCAACCGCACGGTAATTCGCAGAGAGCGACAACAAAATGGGGACGCTGCAGGGGTGGAGGGGGGGTATGTGTGTGTGTGTGTGTGTGGGGGGGGGGGGTCGGGTTATAACATTCAGCGATTCAATACAAGATTTTGGATGAAACCTAGATTTAACAGTAGCTTAATGTGCGCTGCGATGGCTGTTTTTGTTCTCCCCACAAAAAGGTCAAACGCACGCAAACCATGATATGATTTGTCCGCGTTTATCTGGCTGCGACTTTTACGCAACGGCCCTAAAGAACATTTACGTCCCTCACGCCCGTCCCGTGCCTTCATTTCGACCCCTAAATTAGTCTTAACTCTGGACGTCGATTGGACAGGTTGGCGGGGAGGTCAGATTTCGATCACTCCTGCGCGCAACGCACGCCACAGTTTGCGAGCAGAGAAAAGGTGCCTACAAGACGCGTGCACGGTTAAGCTGCAGATCAATTAGCCCACGGCTATTTGCATAGCCCACAGGACAGATGTATTCCTTTCAGACACGCGAGGCACTGAGGAACCCTCTGGGTTATTGGGGGAAAAAAACAAAAACAAAAAAAAAAACAACCTTGATTTTTTAAATAATAGTAATATTTTTTAAAGTATTTATTTACTTATTTATTTAAGAGTGATTTGACTTAACCTTTATCGTTTTTTGCTGTCTTATTTTGTTATTTATTTTTATTTTATTCTTTCAAGTGCAATGAAATGAACACGACGATACTTTGAATCAGCTGGGCCCGAGCACCGCGCAGATTTCCCGTGAAGAATCCGTGAACCACGGCGTAGCAAGAGGTTCCCAAGCTAGGGTCCAGCGACAACTGGGGGGGGGGTCCTTTCGGTGGGTTCCATGGGGGGGGTTAACCTGCATTAAGAAGGGCTTTATATCTAATCAGCGTGAATTAAATTGACGTTGTTTTCTAGACTTGAGCGAGTACGGTTAGGTAATAAGCCCGGTCCGTCCTTACTGTAGGTTTCACTGTCCTCCATTGCTGGGCCTGTCCCTTCAGTACATGGGGGGGGGGGGGGCAGTTAGGGGCTACCTTTGCACCATAATCAACAACGAGAAACTTGAGTATAACTATTTAGAAATGATTTTCTAATATGTATGTCCAATATGGACGTTTGTACCCTCTTGCCTTATAGTGGGGCCCTGCCCGGGGCAGCATGCCGTCTCACCTGTGTTGTAGCTGGGTATATCTATCCCCATAGCCGGGCTCTTCCTCTTGCGCGGCCTCCCCTTCTGCGCGGTACCGGTGCCGTTGAAGTAGGGTAGGCTGAGGCCGCCGCCCTTGGCCGCCAGCTCGGCGAAGTTGAGCTGGGGGTGGTATTCCGGCCCCTGCACCAGCGTCTCGAAGTGGAGCCGGCAGTACACCAGGCTGTCCTTCATGCCGAAGTGGTCGCCCGTGGTCAGCGTCTTGTTGCACGTGGTGCACGTGAAGCAGCTCAGGTGGTAGACGGAGTCGCGCGCCCGCATCACCATCTCCGAGGCCGATATCCCGAGGTGGCAGCGCGCGCACCTCTGCACGGAGAACCTTCTGGAACAGACAAATCGTCAAGACTCCTCATACACAGAGACCGAGCGGGGGACAGGCGCGACGACGGGAGTGCCGGTCCAAGTTTAGCAAAAAAAAACGCGACCTGCACTGTCACGGGCCGGGAGCAGGTTAACCGGCTCCCGGCGACGGCTGGTCGATAGGCCGCGATTCTGTCGAGCGCAAAAAGATGGTCGACGCACGACTACTTTCTCTCCCAGACGAGCAACTTGAATCAGCACAGAGTCGCTCGACAGCCCCGGTGATTCCAAAAACCACAATGGCTAACCCACAAAGGGCTGGGTGTAGGCTACCGGCTGAACTATACCGTCACAAGGGTTTCGCCTGGACGTTTAACGGTTTGCTTCCGTGGTTCATTTCACTGTCGTTGTGCATTGTGAACAGCGTTCTGGCCCATGCACGGCTATATAAATGTACCCTTAAAAAAAGAAGGGATAACATCTGACCCACAAAATATTGTTGTTGTTTTCCAGTAGATATTTTTCGGACCACCGTACATGCTGACCAGAGCCACCGAGGGTAGGCTACTTTTAAACGAAAACAATAGAAAAGGTATAATGGTGGAGGCCCACTCCTTTGTTTCTCAGAAAGAGGGACTCATACATTGAGGTAGTGTCGTTTACATGACACCCAGAGCTGCAGAAAAAACCAGAACATCCGAACCACAAGCGAATATAAGTGCAACTTCATATTATAAGTCGTTCCCCAATTAAACACCATGCAGGGCCCCTGGGAGCGTGTTGTGATTTGATTTAGGCAAGAATGAGGCCTAATTGGACCAAAAGGCTTCAACATAATTCAAGGCGAACAGCCATAGCCTGTTGAATCGGTGCTAACAGTGGCTGACAGTATTTTTGGGGGGGGAAAAAAAAAAAAAAAAAAAAAAAGCAGTTTTTTTTTTTTTTCAAAAACTTATTTTTCTATTAAAACCAGGAGCATAAATGTGCCACTGTGTGCATGGGTGGGTGAGTGTACGCGCGTGCGTGACAGGGAGGTTTAAAAAAAAAAAAAGAAAAAAAAAGACTAAACGGTCAAAATGTCTGTAAATGGTGAACCTTCATTTTTCTTACCTGTAGTAATCCTCTTTGCAATAGATACTCCCATCCTTGGCAAAACACGTTAGCTCCGACTCCAGCGCGAGTTTACATTCACAGCATTTGAGACACCGCAGGTGCCACTGTTTGTCCACGGCCAGGAGGTAGTATCTATCCGAGATCTTGCCGCCACAGCCGGCACACAGAGCAGGCTTCTCCGGGCTCATGGAAGGCATGGTCTGGGGTTCAGGGAGGGGGAGAGACAGGGAGAGAGAGAGAGAGAGAGAGGAGACAGCTCAGGGCAGCTGCTGTCTTCGAGAGACTGACTGAAACACACGTCAGGCCTTTAGCAGCTTTCTGGACATGGAATGAGACTCTTTTTTTTATTTTTATTATTCTTGCCATTTTTATTTTTTTTAATTTAAAAAGCAGCCTCGGTAAAGCCTTTTGAAAAGCACTTTAAACAAGCCATTAAACAAATGCAAGCTTTACGTTCTCGTGGGCCCCACTGAAGAAATAAACACTATCTACAAAACAATTGTGGCTACTTAAACATCGAAGGGAATGAAAGGCATTTGTACTTCTACACTAACATGTTGTTACTTTAATCTCTTCGTGACATGAAACTCGAAGCAAACAACAAATTTACTTTAACAGTCGTGGAGACGAACATATATTTAAATTATTGAATATATTCAAAAGATGTAAACTATTTTTTTTCCCAGCTTAAAGCAAAAGGCAGAAATGAACGTACTGTAGTAGTAATAATAATAATAATAACAAAAATAAAATAATTCGCCTTTTTTGTCGTTATTTTTGTAGATATATAACTGCAACCACAATTCTTACATTTGCAGACAGAAATCAAAATGTTACTGCTCTCGTGAACAATGTTTAATCTGATGACACGAGTAATACAGTGTGTTTCAAATATATGTGGACAACTGGGTGTAAAGTTGCAGCCACTTGCAGATAATCGAGCAGTTATGGGAACAATAGGGAATTTAAACTGTCCATGTTTAATTCGCTATCCAAAAAAAAAAAAAAAAAAAGACAGACTGAAGTATTTTATCATAACTGACCACAAGGCAGTAACCGAAATCCTCCTCTCCAGGCTCCTACTTACCCCAAAACAAACGCACCTTTCCCTGCACGTTCGCGGTGCCGCGGTCGCCGTTTGTGCAGAAACGACGGTTTAAAAAAAAAAAACGAGTTTCAACAACAATTCAAACACAGGTCGACCCGGCTCTTACCGACTCTCTCCCGTTGAGCTGCATCCCCTTCGCCAGGCGCGACTCCGTTTTCGACCTCCTCTCCATCTCCTCCATGATCCCTTGGATGTGATCCCCGGAGATCCCGTGGAAAAGCATGGCTCCCGGTCCTGGACGCAACGTGCAACTGCCTGCCTCTGTCTTGCAGCCCACAACTTCCATATACTGTACCGCAGCGCTGCGCCCCGCTCTCTCAGCGCATCCAAAGTGGGCTCTGAGGCTCTGGGAGAGGCACAGGGAAAAAAAAAAAAAACAACGGCACAACCCCAGAGATTCAGATCAGCTCCTCGTCGGAGTGCAAAAGGCAACTGGAAGAAAAGAAAAAGCGAGGAAACTACAACATGGGTGGGACAGGAGGAGTGGTGGTGCTGCACCAGCTTTTTCCTTCTTCCCGTGAATGTCTCTCCTCCAGAGGGGAAAAAAAAAAAAAAAAAAAAAATATATAGTCCAAATGATGCGACAAACCGGTGTGGAAGTGGTGGTGGTGGTGGTGGTGGTGGTGGTGATGGTGGTGGTGGTGGTGGTGGGGAGGGAGGAGGGGAGGGGGGCTACAATGTGATCACTCGCCAAAAATAATGACACAGAGTTTTTGTTGTTTCTTTCTGGTGATTTCGCTCTCCCGATTTCCCAGTCAGGGGTTCCTCGGTGCTTGGAGGTCAGGTTGGGACTGCCTGGATTTGAGAACCGTGTCCTATTTGTGAGGGGAGCAGAGCCTGCCCAGTCTGAATAATTTGGTAGGAGGAGTTCCCTCTCTCTCTCTCTCTCTCTCTCCCTCTCCCTCTCCGTCTCTCTCTCTCTCACCGTTGCCACTGATTTCTATTCACCAACAAAGAGCTGTCACTCTTCCCTCAAAATCTCCCGATCCTGGCTGCGCGAACGACCACTAGCTACTTTATGGTATTGACATATTCATTACTTCTATTCCCTCACTTAGAGGAGAGGATACTGGAGCGTGGTCCCACGTTGCATACAGTGAAATGAGCTTAGAGTCATTCGAGTGTAAATATTTTTATTTATTCAACGCGTCTTCAGCAAATAATGTGCGTGTAACTTAAAATAAAAGCCCGTGGAGTTTTATTAAAAAAGGGCCAGAAATAGAAACTAATCATTCTTATATGACGTGTTATTTGATGAGAGTGTATTAGCTTTAATTTAGGGCCCGAGTTTTATTGTGAAATTACACAATCGGAGCTTCAGTTTTAGGGGGTTTTCAGGGATGTGCGGGGATCGGGTGTTTAGTCGTCCCAAAATAACATAATAACTCTGTGTTTGCGCGCGCGCACGTGTGTGTGTGTGTGTGTGTGTGTGTGTGTGTGTGTGTGTGTGTGAGGTATAAATGTATTGTTTGGGGCGGGGCGGTGATCGGTGATAGGCTAGAGGGCGGGGACAGATTGCATTAAACAATTTGAAAGAAAAAGGATTTTAAAAAACAAAACAAAAACAAAAACAAACCCAAATGACTGAGATTTTGTTTAAAAATTAAAAAAACAAAACAAATAAGAAACCATCCTACTCCAGGACAACCTCCTCCCAAATAAGATAATTACACACCAGCTTGTTTTGGGTTTTGTTTTGTTTTACTGCGGCTCCACGGATGATGTATAGATAACAGATTTAATTTGATAGGGCGACAACGTAAACCCTCCCTTCACACGCGCTGGTCTTTTCTGTGCACAAATCCATTTTCTCTCCATCAAACGCTCATTCGAAACGAGACTTTTGCGCTGCCGAGCGTTCATTAACGGGGCCCTTGTCTTTTTCTCTGTCTCTTGAATTAGGCCAAAACCTTGTTTACCTGCAGAGGGGCTGTTTTGATCATAACAGAAACAGGGACTGCAGCTGTGTACATATTGCATTTATCTTAGAGGCTGTGCACCAAGCAGTTGCAAAAAAAAAAAAAAAACAAACAAAACAACAAAACAACAAAAACAACAAAACCTTCAGTTGGTGGTCACTACAGGGAAACCTCCTCCAGTTACTAGATATTCCTCAGATATTCACGTGTTGTTTTAAAATGCCATGTAGCTTACTTAATATAATCTACGTTATTGAGGCGACTGTGAAGCTACAATAAACATCTGCGTCAGTTTTAAAGGGTGTGAAAACTCTGTAACGCAAATAAAAAAAAAAAGGCAGACTGGATGGCTTTACCGTCCGGTCCACAGGCCAGATAGGGTGACAGCGAACCCCAACTAGGCAGCTCAAGGTCTGTTATTTTGACAAAACACGACACGGGCCTTTACAGCTGCAGTCCGGATAACGAGCCACGGTCTCGGCGAAAGGTCGATGGCTGAAAATTTGGCCCCAAAACAATAGACACACTGGCTGAATCGGCGACTCGGCCTCGGTCCCATTAATAGATTTACTGAGGCTCAGGGGGGTTTGCAGGTGTGGATGCTTCATCTCAAGACGTGTTACATTATCATGTGCACCCCCCCCCCCTCCCCATACACACACCTCCCACCTCCTCCCTCCCTCCCTCCCCCACCCCCCCACCACCACCACCACCACCACGAAGTTGTGTTGGCTTTAATTGGAGGCCCCTTGATAGCGGAGCTCCAAGACAAGGCTCGCACCCTCCTGGACGGGCTGGACCCGCAGCTGTTCCGAAAGGCGTAGCGTTAATTTGCGCTCGGTCGGTGTCTCCGCACCCGCCACGGAGCGGGGAAAGGAGAGTCGAGGAGGGGACCGCAAGGATTTCATTTCACCTGGACAAAGACTCCCTGAGAAGAATGAATCAGCTCAGCCCTGTGTGATATTTAATCTAACTGCTGTTTTGTTTTTGTTTTGTTTTTTTTTAACTTCTGCCTCTTCCCCGGAAATGAAATAAAAGGCGACTTATGATGCCAAAAACCAGACCTATTCACACTGCAGATTCGTACTCACGCCAAAATAGGTGCATGCTCCTATTTTTATGAAGACGTCTGTTTTTACCGTTAATGTCGATGGAGAATACTGTTTTGACCCGTTGCCTCCAGCAATGGCATTTCATTTGACTGAAGTGGGTTTAACAATGTGTCAGTGAACACCAAGGGGCTGAGGGAATAATGTCTTTTGTGTTGTCGTTTTTTTTTGTGTGTTTCGTTTCCTTTTTTTTGTTTTTGTATCTAATTAGGATATTGCCTGCAAATGCATATATAGCCTACTAATGACTCTTTTTTTGTTGTTGTAATATTTCATAGTGTCACATTTGGGGAAACTCTGCGGAGATTTAAAAAAAAAACAAGCCCATGCACGAAATCAAGCTTTTTCCAAAAAAAAAAAAAAAAAAAAAAAAAAAAAAGAATGGGGAAAAAAAAGTTATTGGAAATAAAAATTCTCCTTTGTAACGTTTTCTAAAATCAATGCCATTAATTAAACTACCTCGTTATGTATGTTACCTATCACATTTCATTACTGGCTGTAAATAAAGTGAGGAAAATTACTCCTGACGAATGTGTGTCATTTTTCGTTTGGCTTCTGAGAATGACTTGTCCCAATTTAGGATTCGTGATCTTGCTTGACCAAATTAAAGCCCTTTAAAAAACACGAAATAGTGAATGATCACTGCTTTTTATCGTTTGCTATATATTTTAATCTCGACGCTTCTAAAAGGTAACGACACGATAATAGTGTAGTAAGTATTAACAGCCAGGAAAGCCTTGGGCCGCTGACTTTTGTCATATAAATGAAAAGAATAAAATCTCATATCTCAGCCAGCAGTACAAAAAAAAAAAAAAAAGATTTAGTCTGTATTTTAAGAAACGCGTCATTTCACATTTTCCCCTGTACCGTTCAATTTACACGATTTGATACCAAACTCCTGTTATAAATTTAAACAATTGAGATTTCTGTCGGACTGAAAAAAAAAGATTTACAATCCGCCGTAAATAAAGATATAGGTAGAACGGGTTTAGGTGGGTTCACCTTCCACCACATCCGTGTCCATCGCGGAGAATGTTACCCACGCCACTGTGTTTATCATGCACCAGATCTGTCGCGCATTGCTTCACACGCTCCCCTCGGTCGCTCTTCGTTAACCAAAAGAAGAAGAAGAAGAAGAAAAAAAAAAAAAAGCCTACCCCGCATTATTGTTTTCCCCACAGAAGACACACAGAAAAGGTCTTACCTGAGGCTGTGCCGTGTGAGATCCCGGTGCAGCGTGCAGGCTGAGGGGGCTCCGGACTGTGTGCGCGGCGCGCAGAGGAGACAGAGGAGACGCTGCCGGTAGATGGGGGCTGTTCCTCGTTTCTGAGCTTCCAGTTCTGGTTCGAGCGTCAATTAAAACACAAGACATTTAAATATTCCTCTCCCATATGCAGACAGCCCTCAACACACCACAGCGCAGCACGCACGTAGCCACGCGCGCGCAACGCACAGAAATTGGGGAAGCCACGAGCCAATGGCCTACTCAGCATGTAGGTTAAAACGTGTGATGTACTCGTAAATTAAAGACGGGTAATCTACAGGACCTGGAGTCTGCGGTTGCCAATTTTCAAACAACCACCGTAATATGTAACAAGACTGAGGAATACTTCAGGGATACCGGCTGCGTTTCCCCCCCTTTAAACACAATGACTTATGCCATTACAACCAATGTATGAATGGCGTCCCTAAAGTTTTATTTTAGCACTGAAAGACGAGGAACGCGCTTTTTTTGCAAACGCAACCATAGGCGGGTTCAATCATCTATAGCTCTTAAAAAAAAAAAAAAATGTACAGTGATAAAATGCATCGTCACTTTATCGCTCTGCACGTGAGCCCGCACTGTATGCGATCCGCGGCCAACAATTTCACCGGCTGGAGGGCCGGGGTCCGCGCGAGCAAGTGATCAGATGGGTCTGTAGTCGGACCGGATCAATCACTCTGGCCAAGACGTGGAGCACGAGCGCGCACGCCCGCGGAGAGGGGGTTTTTGGTGCAAACCGTGCGAAATCGAAATCCCTCTGCGAGATGAGAGTTCTCCTTCATTGTTTTGAACTTTTGCGTATTTTAATCACGTGGACTAGGGGTCAAATATGGGAGAATACCCTGAACCAAACAGGGGTGGGCTGATATTTAAGATCGTAGATTTATTTTATTTATTTTTTTGGGGGGGGGCAAATTAACAATTAATTTACGTCACCAAAACGGTACAGATGTAAATGAAATAATTCACAGGTAATGTTTATCACCGCGAACAGCCTCTGGTCTATCAGACCATTTTATCACAAGGAATATTCAGTTAATCCTCCTAAAAACAAAACAAAACAAAACAAAATTTAAAAAAACCCCATGAAAATAATTTCATTTTTGGGTTCAGATTTCGTTTCCCCTGAACTGTGACGTTTGTTTCTCCCTCTGTCTCACCTGGAGAATCGAGCTGACAAACTTCGTACAAATTCAATGCAATATTGAGTGTATTTAGCCGGGAACAATTCTCCACACATTGGGCCTCATGTTGCAACATCTAATGAACACAGAAATGTCGATGAAAAATTCACCACTGTTTGATAATCTCGAGATTTTGGTAAATATTAATATCGTTTAGGTTTTTTTTTTTTTAAGATGGTTTGATTGTGCCTGACCTCTACTTAAGACTACATCTTTTCAATTTTAGTGTTACAAATTGAACAAGATATTCATAGTGGTGATCATTTCCATGGGTTTTGGTGCTGTAATTTCAGGGTGCACGGTCGGATCATTGTTCACCTGAGAAGGCTGCACAATAAGGCAACAAGCCATTAAATAATAATACAATTGATAACATAATGTAAAACAGTTTAAAGGGCATGTTGGCTCCACCTGGATTGTATTTTTTATTGTCAGCATGACAAAGAGAGGTCATCCACGAGACGGGATGTCCTAAACCTTCTCACACTGGCCACTTGGGGAACAACACACTGAGGTATGGACGGACTGATTTCAATTGACATGTGAATAGAACATTGTGTGAGCGAGCACTGGGGCTGGGAGCAAAGGGTGACAATTAATTACACCTCTGTACTGCTTGCATAAATGATCCGGTGCCATACTGCTAACAGTCATTTTGCTTTGCTCCTTCCGCCTGGGTTGACATCACAATGTATCTCATCAATAATGCAACGGCACTAAGATCCATTTCACTGTGTACTATAACGCGTACTGTGCACACAGCGTTCTCCGAGCATGATACCCAGACAGGCTCTGCAGCGTGCTCGGCTCAACAGCGAAACCACAGATACAGCACCGACCGGGATGCCTGCCTGCCTGCCTGCCTGCCTGCCTGCCTGCCTGGCTGCCTGGCTCCTCTCTGCTGTAGGGCATGGTGGTTAGATTACCACACATCCAGGGTTCATCTGGAGTTATCATTTCTGGGTCACCTCAAGTGACACTCGGTCTCGCAGAGGGAGCTCTCAGTCGCTCCTAAACCGTGGCCAGAAAAGGAGCGGAGGAGAGGTGGAGGCGAGGACGCAAGGAGTCTGAGAGGCGAAGGAGGAGGCGAAGGAGGAGGAGGAGGCGGGCAGGCTCTCCCAGGATCCACTGTGGTGCGGGGAACCACAGGCTAAACACTGGCAGAATGAAGCGGAGGAGTGGGAAGGGAGAAGGGGGTTTGAGGAGGAGGAGGAACAGAGGGAGGAGTGGAGCCCTGTAAAGCTGTATCCCAGTCACATGCACCCCAGTCACATGAGCCTGGGTGGGTGGGTGGTTGAGAGGGTGGTGAGACATCCTGGAAATATTTACAAACACACAGTGGACATGACTTCGTAATTATTGGAGGAAAGGATATATCAAAATGTACAAGCAGGGATGAAATGCAGCCATATTACTGTTTTCTAATGATGATACCAAGAATTGAAATGTCTAACAGTGATAAAGAAAAAGAACGATAAACAAGAATAAGCCTATAAGTAGATCTTTGAGGTGTTTCAATCACCATGTATAGTTTTTCATTTCCATCCTTATTCTCTCTCCAGGTCTTTCTCCCTCACTTTTTCCCCTCTCCTCCTCCAACTCCCCGCTTCTTCCACTTTCTCTTTTCTGTTTCTTCCAGCCAACACCCCCCCCCCCCCTCCCTCTACCCCTCTCAACGCCGTGCCTCCCCCACCCCATCCCCTACCTCCCTCCGCCACCCCTCCTTCGATCTCCTCCCTGCTTTGCTCTGCTGGAGCTCAAATCACAACCCCGGTCCCTGGCAGATGGAGGATAGGAGAGAGAAGCTCTTAACTAGCCAGCCTGAGCCTCTGCTCTCTGCACACCAACTGCTGCCTGCCTCCCCTCCCTGCCTCCTGAACAGCTCCAACTGCACACCGCTACCTCCACACACACACACACACACACACACACACACACACACACACACACACACACACACACACACACACACACACACACACACACACACACACACACACACACACACACACACACACACACAGTGTGAGAGATCTCCTCTGGGGACAGAGTATCCTCCTGGGGAATGGTGCACGTATTAGTCCATATCTGGCCACACTAGAAAGGACATAGAAACATAATAGATGGATGTTCTTTATCACTACATTGCCTTATGGGGCAAAGCAGCTTTTTTGGAGGAGACACACTCCTTTAGATGATACCTGTATGTGTTGATATGTTGTCAAAAAGGGCTCCTTCTTTCTACTTTAACCATTCATTGAAGACGGAGTCAGAAGGGATCGTAATGCGAAATAAGCCAGAGGTTAGATTGTTTAAAAGCTAAAGATGCAATGGCATCACTCGTCTTGTGAGTTTAGACAAGAAATCACAGCTCTAATAGCATCAGCGTAGAACCTGGAGGGAAATAAACAGGCCAAAGTGCTCCTTGGGCACTTGGGTGCCTGTAACTGCCCCCGACTCTCCTTTTATCTGGGCTCATCTGGCAGCCAAGACTTGGCCTGGCATGAGCCTGACCACCAGTTGCGGTCTGAGGGAAAAAACTGCTCCACTGTGCTATTTGCAGCCCTGTCTGTCCGAAGGAATCTGGTGTGCTGACTGTCACTCAGTGGCCATGTGTGTTTTTTATCACTAATTCAACCACAGGGATCTGGTTGTCCATATGACCACTGTGGAGGCTGCTGCCCCGAGGCGAGCTGACATTGTCTGTGTAGAACGACCAGACGTTGATGTAGGGGCTGCTCAAATGCTGCTCGAATATCAAGACACGTGTGCACGTATCAACACATGCACGCACGCACACAAACGCACAAGGCAGTGCCTGGCCAATTGCTGAGACTGATGTTCCCTTCAGCCATCATACGGCTGACACTCAAGTTTTTTTCCCCCACCAACCCTGTGTCAGTTCCTGGCTGGTCTGGCCAACAGTGATGGAGACACTGTAACTGACTGTGGTTAGGGCCATTGGCCGCAGGGCTGCTGTGCCTGTTTGAGACGGGGGGGTTTGAGGGAAGGAGGGGGCCGCTCGGCCTGTCAACTGGTTATGACTACAGCCTGTCTGGTCACAGTTCCAAACTGGACGGCTCTCTTTCTCTCCGGGCTAGTGCCATCGTCCCGTAGAAAGGCACACGGTGTATAGCTGCCACTCTGCTCCAGCACAGCATATGCTCCAGCTGAAGGTCAGAGATGTTCAGTCCAAAACGCCTGAAATAAACATCTCACGTCTGGTCGGCTGTTGTAACTTGGGAGCACATCTGCACCGTGGGAATACCACTGTCTGTGTAGGCTGTGTGTGTGCGCGCACGCGTGTGTGTGTATATTTGCCTATATTGAGAAATAAAACTTTCAAGATTTCTTCATTTTTCATCATTCTACTTGTATTGCATAATACAGGCAAAATCAACAAAATGAATTCATTCATGAATAAAGTAGATTAAGGCATTTTTCAGTAGCATCATTAATATTATAAACTTGTCAAATAAAATAAAATTAGCTATAGGCTAATTTGTTACTTTAAACAAATCTGCAGGAGAAGAAATATCAGAAAAACATGGATGATTAGACTGTTTTTGGTTAAATTCTTTCTCATTTTGTACATACATGTCATCTATCAATCATACATTTAAAGGGAGCTCCCTTCAAGAAAATGCCTGACAAAAAGTACCGTTTCTAAACATACTTTAATACCGCGATTGACCAGTCTGGTGGTATGAGGAGTAGATTTTCAAGTAAATTTCTCCATAAATCTGTCGAAAGGATTGCTGTGCTGTTTGTGTCTAAGTCACCAACTGCTAGGGCTAGAACATGATGAAAAAAAAAAAAAAAAAAAACATTTAAAACTGTGCCATCACTGGATTGGGAAGACGTGGAGGGATGAGGCAGACATGAAAGTTGGCCTATTTCATGGTCAGGCTGCGGGACCGCCGAGGCCCTGAATGGCAACGCATCTACTTTAATGTGACAGACAAGTCCCTAGGCAAAACCCGCAGAGCCGCGGCAGGCAAGCGGGCCCAGGTACTTGATGAGTGTGACACCTTCACCGTCCCGCTGTAGAAATGTTGCTGCCGCACGCTCCGCTGCCTCGGTTTAGAATAACACCAAATAAATTCGCCTCTCATCCCGCCTGACGACGCGTCCCCAAGAACCTGTCCTCCCCAGCACTGTTGGGATCATGAATCTCCTTGTAGCCGCTCACAGGGCTTTGCTCCGATCACTAAGCACTTGCCTTTGGGACCCACCTGCCGAGGAAAATTGTGGTCGCGCCAGTAGGCGGCTGCGACAGAATTCCGCGGCAGACACATCCTCTCATCCCAACGCTGTTTGCCCAATCAGGCGGAGACGGGCGAGTGTGTGTGGCAGGTTCAGAGCCAGCGCCCGGAGGCATCGTGCTGTCTACCCACATGCACTCACAAATCAAGCGGCACATCTTTCCTCAACATCTCTCGCACGCACAGGTAGTGCTGTATAAGCACTTGACCCTACCTTTTACTATTACTGTGGGCTACAAAGTGCAGTGTTTAGTGCAACCTTTATTCTATATTGGCCTATTAGGAGCCACAGGGTATTCTGACGGAGTAAGCCTGCCTATGCATGTGTGCGTCTAAGCAGGCTCCTGAACATGAGCTGATCTATTGCAGTGCGGGGATAAGAGGGCCCGGGAGTTCATTAGGCTACAGCTCAGGAGAGCGGCTGCAGGGAGCTATGCTGTAGCCAAGTGTTGCCGGGAGGCTGAGCTGCGAGTCCGGTGGGGAGGGCTGCTGTTGATGTCCATGGCGTGTTTGTTAACAGCCTGATTCCATCAAGTGGTGTAAAAGCAGCGCAGCCAAGTGTGAGGGCTGACCCTTGGCCCATGCCTATTTTTAACAGCACAGTATTTCAGTCAAAGGTAGACAGGTCAGTTGAGCACTTGTGGAGTGTGAATGATTCTAATATTCATGCAGTAAAAATAACAAGAGATGCAAACCAAAAGAGCACAGGACTCCATCTGACTATCTACAGTTACTGTACTTATATGCCCTTTATCTTGAGGGCAAAGATCTAAAATGCTCTTTCAGTTTTCATCTCCATACTCCCATAACCCTTGTAAATGCATCTGAGGAGCCGAATACCAAAAAATATTCAACTCTCCTAAAGAGAAGCTAAAAATGAAACGCAAGGTATTACATCGGACATTCGAGAAACATATCTTAAAAACGTAACAAAACAAAAATGTTATATAAGACTATTTTACATGAGGTTCTGGTGCACTAACCCTTTCCTCATCCTTCCTTGTCTTGTGAGAATGAAAATAATCCTAAGAATGGTTATGATTCACAGGAGGTAAGTATTGCATAGACACTACCCATATTTCATCATTTAGTACACTGCTAAAAAACGACTCAAGTAGTCCAAATAACGACAGGCAGAAGACAAGCAGTGCGTTCCATTCTATACAGGGTCTTATGTTTTTACCTTGGGCACGAGTCTGTTTGGACTATACATAAAATAAAGAATTAAACTGTTTCTTCATTCCGGGGTCCTTCACGTTGACTTGGCCATACGGACACTAGGAGAGAAAAAGAAATAAGCAAATGGTGTTAAATGGCTACATGTGGAGTAGATCTTCAGTGACATAGAGAACAAGACATGAACATGTGCAAAGAACACGTAAGAGAGGAGCAAAGCACAAAAGAATGGAGAACAGGATGAGGTAGAGAATCGGGACTAAACCACACAGAGCACACGAGGACAAAACAGGGGAAGACGGAATGGGATGGGATGGGACGGGACAAGAATATAAGACAAGACTGGACAGGATGGGACAGGACGTGGACTAGACAGGCCAGAACAAGTCCCAGCAGGGCACAACAAAAGAGTATCTTGAGGCTAATGTGATCATGAAACCCATCCTGCTTATCTATCCACCGCCATTTACAGGGTGTTTAAAAACAGTTGTAACTAAAGACGGAAAAACTAAAAATCAATACCTGTCAACTTGTAAAAGGTTAGAATCATCTTACAATGTCCAAATACCTACAGGATTAACTGTGAACTACAGTATGTGTTTCATTTAAAAGCTGTTTTTTCCCCCCATTGATCTTTAGGTCAATACCATGACCAGTAAACTTTAAATCAGTAATTCTCTCCGTGAATAAAAGTGGTGTTTGCTTCAACAGAATGGATTCTTTTAAAATAGGCCCGACCTATCCCAAATAATAAGCAAATAAATATTTTAGCCCTTCGCAGGTTAAGTTGATGTTATCTGCAAAAGTGAAATCACATGAGTTCAATGGATTTTCTTTTCAAGGGAAACTTCAATAAAATGTTGACATACACCAAGCAGGCCACGTGTTGTGCAGCCCTCATCTGGTATACATCTGCTGATCTGTCACTATCCCCGTCCTTTTTCTTCTCTCAATAATGTAAGGGTGTCGTTGCCCAGGCAGCAATGATGTACAGCATAGTCATCCGCTGGACTCGGGGATGCAGTCCGATACGTTTATTTTACCCTTATTTGTTAGTGTCCCCTTTAAGTCGACAAGCTAGATTTTGGGCCGATACCTCTTTTAACATTATATTGGCCATTTTTTGTTGCAATCATGTAGCCCAAAGCATCACTTTTCTGGATCTGTGAACTGCCATATTGCTGCTTTTTGTCTATTCTAGTTGTGTTGCTTTGTTAGGAGACAATTTTGTTAGCAGGGCTCCAGTACGGGAGGGTTAATTTGACAGCGGAAATCTAACACCTTGCATGAGGAGGTGCCACTGCTCACATTGAGCAACTTTAACAAGCATCACGTGTAGATTGGAAGCAATTTCTTAATTTGTGTTTATGGGCAACATCTCTCTCCAGCAGCAGGCCAATCAATCAAAGTACAATAAGTTTGATTTCTTATACGCACTTCTACTAATTAACATGTATCATATAGAGTTCAGCAAGCTAGAAACTCAGAGTATTGACTGAACATTAAGGTACATTGTCACACTAAGTGAAATGATTTATAAGCGTTTGTGTTAATCAAATTAATTCATCATCCTTTTAAGCACCATGGACAGCTGATGTTAAGATGCTCTTAACAGCCATACACCTAAAACTTGTTTTTACATGATGTTTTGGGTGTGAGAAAAAAAAAAGCACGGAAGTTAACATCGAAGGTAAGTTATTATTGGAAAACAGAGCCCCGAACAGAAAAGGACAGAACAGCATCTGACAGGACTGAGCAAGACAAAACTATACAGCTGAGGCCAGATGATGAGCAAAACAGTGCACAGAACAAAACAGAGCCAAGTGTAGGAAGACGCAACCTAGGAGAACAGACAACAAAGCGCTCACATGTCTGCATGCGTTGCCACAGCATTTCCCTCTCTGAAGGTGGGCATACTCTGTGAACACCTTGTACCCACTGGAAGGGTCGACATACATCTGCTTCTTTGCCTGAACATAATGAAGATATTATTATTTAATTAGTATGACATACAAACACACATGGGGATGTGTGGCCCGGCATACTTAACCATATACAGCACATATACACACCCAAACACGAAGCCACGTGCAAGCATAATACTGAATATGAACAAATACATAGAGACAGATTGCTGTGGGTCAACTAGAAGAGGGAATGGATGACCTCTATGCACAGAAACAGATGTAAGACAATCTAACTCTTATGATGTTGCTAATTAATTGGTGCCATCCGTTTGTGTGCATTTCAGTGGGTAAGAATCTACAGCGATTAATCAACTGGTAGCACTGCAACAAGTTTGTTTTTATTCACTGCCAATTTGCAGGATGCTTAAAAAACATATTTTAGACACAATCATTCTTTTGTTTGGGCCGATCATTCATCTTGCATAGCCACACAAACACCTTCTGCAAGTGAAAAACACTGAACTCCTCTGCCATCCCTTAGGAAGTTAGAAAATGTCATCTCTCAGTCTGTTTCAAACTGAGAGCCCACGAGTTGGTGAGCTTTGACAGGCTACAAAGGAAAAAAGGCCTCAGGCCCTTTGGTGACACGGCCTGTCATTTCACATGGCATTGCAGGGCCACATAGTGAAGCTGGCATAGCTGGGCCCCCCTCTGTATTGTCCTTTTCCCACCCAGGCCCTACCGCTCTCCTCAGGTCGCGGCCAACTTGCCTCAACTTCATCCACACTCAGGAGCACAACATTTACAACAAATAAGCCTAGAGGCATGCAGATGACACCTATGCACTACTGCCATCAGCGCGGAGCTTACTGGCTCTGTTTGATGAAGACCAAGTGAGAATATGGTGAATATGATGGATCTGACAAAAACAATGATCATTACTTACATGACATATACTGTGTATAAAGCACTGGGGAGGTATGCTTTTATTAAGTAATACTAGATCAAAACTGTTGAGACTGGAATCTTCCTAAAATATCTTCAGGCTACAATGTGACAGGGTTTTACAACACATATGCCTAATCTACCCACAATCTCTCTGTTAAATGGTTCGGATAATAATACGTAACATAGCTAGGGAGAGAAGAATGAGAAGAGTGTAACCTTGCATCAAAACAAAAATATCTTCAACCATTATAACAACTTTTAGTAACTGAAATTACAAAAACATTTCATTTTTTTAAGGACCCACGGGGAACCCTGCCCTGGTTTTAGCTCCAAAATCCTTACAGCTGACCTCCCATATTTTGACTTTGTTTTGGAAAACAGATTCAGCTTGTGTGGTTAAGACTTGTATGATATTTTTAAGTATATATAATTTAATAATATATACTTTCTGTAATTTTATTCACTAACGACAGGACGTACCAGCGTTATTTTTGCTCACATGGCTTAACTGTGCTCAGCTATAGCGTAATATAAACAGTCTGAACCAAGTACATTTACTTAAGTACCGTACTAAAGGAAGGTTTTGAGGTGCAGTTTTTGACCTACTTTGTATGAGCCTAGAGAAACATTATTTTTGACTCAAATACGATTATTTGACAGCTATAATAACTTTGTAGAGTCTGATTTTTCATACAAAAGGGCATGATCATCTTGAAAAATATGATTGTAATATATCATACTGCCCAGTAAGCAAACTGGGTACAATATAACAACATGACCATGACATGCTATAGCATTAAAATGCTGCTTGCATGTAAATCCACCAGTACTGATAATCCAAAATTACAATATACCCTACAGTATATAATGTATAACACTTTGACAGGTGCCATTCTGCATGAGTAGTTTCGCTCTTTATACTTAAGATACGTTTTGCTGGTAATACACTTGGCTTATCAGTACTGTACTTTTACTGAAGTAGTATTCTGAGTGATGGACTTCAAAGTATTTCATCATCGTGGCATCGCTACTGTAAAGGAAAGGACCTGAATGCCTTCTCCACCACTGCCGTTGTGCAAATCAGTAAAAAAAAAAAAAAAATCGTCGGATTCGTAGTTTTCGAAGGGACGCATCGTACCTCGCATGCCTCCCTATGGATTCTATAGACGGCCATCTCCTCCTCCGTGAACTTTCCGGCGGCGCGGTCGCTCCCGCCCCCCGCGCCGCTTGCCACCGCGTCGCTGCCGGGGTCCGCCTCACTCCCGCCCGCGTCGATCCGTGGCGTGCCGCTGTCCCCCGGTGGCCTCGGGCTCGGTATTGACATTGTCACGAGGCGTTCATTAAACCGGACACGGAGGAGAATCAATCGGCTGACAAACGCTTTGCCCGGGTAGTTTTGGTGGAACATTGCTCCAGTGAAACTACAGTGTGTGTGTGTGTGTGGTTGTAAAATGCGGGGTGAGAGTTGTCACTCGGGAGGACCACCTGTACAATGCGTCTCGCCTTGCAATTGTGTGAAAACGGGTAAAGGATTCCGGGAAAACACACATACATGCACCATCTCTTAATTAAATACAGTGACAACTGATCACTGACTGTCCATGTTGCTTTTTCTCCTCTCACTTCTGCCCGCACAGAAGTCTGTTGTACTTCCGCATCTGCCCGCGTCACTCTGGTGACATGTGACCGGCTCATAACACTGATCCCCCGGTCCACACAGCGCCCCTGCTGTTTCAAAGCAGCTACTAAGGAACCCCCCCCCCTCCAAACACACACTTTTACTGAAGGATACAAAGCAGAAAAATTCACACAAAAGTTAGGGAAAATATACAATAATGCACTAAGTATCGCTGCATTGTTACAAGTCATTATGCCACTAAGGTGATAGAGAATGAACTAAAATGTGATCCACAGTCACTGATCAGCGAAAAGATAACAACTACCAATGGAGACGAAACCCCCGAACTGTCAGAAAAAGCATTCATTGATTCATTATTCCTTTTCTTAAAAGGAATGTTACACCAGCAATGATACCTCATAATAACTAAAGGACCAGTTAACCCAAAGTGCAAAAAAGCACTATTGTCACTTGTGCACCAGGAACTGGTGTTAGTTTTATTTGTCCAGTCTTGAGATGTCCGTGTCTGAGATTTCTGCCGCCACTGCAGGACTATGGGGGTGAATGGAATTTCATTTGTGGTGCTCATAGCATTGAAAAATTACATTTAACAAGACCAAGAGCAACATCATCTTTTTCAAAACATGGTGCATAAGTTATAGGTCAAACTATGGGAAGTTTTAATTCAGACTCCTTTCTACTAAAAGAAAGAGTGTTTTGTGACCCTTTAACATTTTGTCAATCTTATTACTCCAAACGTGTATAGGTGGTGAACCCCTACTGTATAAATGCCTTTTTCTCTCCTTGACTGCGATGGAGTGCAAACAAAGACGTCTTCACATAATATTAAAAGTAATGTGGGGACTTGGAGTAAGCACTGCAAGGTTGATGAGTGGACATTAATGAGTCCCTTCAAGGTTATCCACCGCTGTGAGCCACCTCTGATGATGTGACTACTCCAGAATTCTGGGTAATGAAACCTGACATGTGTCTTTTGACTGACATTGTGGGGTCAATTTACCCTCAGACAAATTACACATCACTGGTAAAAATATTTATGCAGAACTAGTGTGGGAAGCATGGTGGACATAAAAAAGCAGTAGATGTGTATCTTTTCCAAGCCCGGTTATTTTCCGTCAAAAGTAGATTTTGAGATTTCTGCAATCCAAATGCTCATCTTATACTGAAAAAGCAACTCGATAAAGGTTGGTAAAATGGATGTTTTACAAATTACATTGCCATAGACTCCAGAATACGGTGCAAGAATTTGTGTTAACTCTGCTGCAGATTGCATTGAGTCCATGCTGCATTTCCCAGCATGAACCTTTGCTGCGTATTTTCTTATGAGTGGCATTTCAATTCAGCAGGATAACTCATGTCCACCTCAGCTACGTCAAATGTTTGAAGCCCCTCTGAAATATATTTTCCGGGCCTGAGAAGTGCAATGGGACACTGTATCATCCATTTTCAGTGTCAGGTTCTCTTCGGTGAATCCAATCTGGGACTGTTTACCGTTCCCTGAAATGTGAATCCTCACCGTTTTGCAGTACCCAAGACTCATATGAGCTTTATGTACGTGTCTTTTTGTGTGTGTGTGTGTATGTGTGTGTCATATTGTCTTTTTTTTTATGTTAAGGCAGCAGCCCAGCCATTATCATTTCATACGGATGCCTGAAACAGCCTGCCCGAGTCTGCTGCCACTTAATTACCTTCCAGTCAGCCTGAAGAAATCTGGCTCTGATCCAGACAGACTCTCTAGAGAGGAGAGAGAAGTACATCTGAGCTATTGGTTTCAATTTACCGTGGGACAAATATTGCTTAAACATGAGATTCAATGCAAACATTAAAAGGAAAGTCCACCCTAAAACACAATACACATTGCACCGAATGGCAGTGATTGTGGGAAGGAAAATCTACATTTACAGAAACAACTATCTCCCCCAAGATGGAAATCGGAGCCTTTAAATATTAATTGATTATCTCATCAGGTGTCACTTAAGGGAATTGGTCCACTGACAAATTAGGGACTGATGATGTCGGCTCATGGAATCTTTGTTTGTGATATTACACCCAAATTAGATTTAACTGAATGGCTTTACAGCAATGATTCACAACATGTGTGCGTGAAAAAACGGGGAGCCGTCCCATTCAAATTAAAATGTTCAGCCGTACAATATCATAGAAAATATTCAAAGCAAGAAAAGTAAATTTATTTTAGGGTGGATTTCTCCTTTAAGACACCAGTGACTCAGCCGATTCATGATCAGTGTGTTTAATGTTGAGTCCTGGAACAGATTTTAATAGTCATATACAGTAGGATGACTTTATACATCGCACACACAGTATGACACAGACAGTTTTTCATCATCTAAAAGTGTAACTGAGTGATGCATTGCAACTTCAGCATTTATTTCATGCATGGAAAACTTTAGTCTAGCATGGTTAATGTAAGTAGCATATGCTCATGACACACTGTAATTATGCAGGGGAAAGTCAAGTAATCATGCCAGCCTTCACCATTCTTCTACTGTGCACCGCAGTTGCATTTCTCGGCCACTGAGCAGTTCCTCTGTTGAAGGTCAAAGGCCTTGCTAAAGGGCACTTCATTGGTGGTAATGAGGGAGGGGCGAGCACTGCTGTTCTGCTTTCCCCCGCTCGGATCAAGCCGACAAGCTTCTTGTCAGAAGTTGGCTTCTCAAACCTTTAAGGCCACCACCAAAAGGTTTGAGAAGTTGAACTTTTAGCACTCCATTTGGAGTGCCTTGCCCAGGTGCAACTTGAGGCTAGATAAGAAACGTGAGAACACCGATATCAATATCCTAAACCCCAACTCATCAAGGGATTTGAACCAACAACTCTGGTTAAATGCCTATTTCCACAATTTGTATGCCTTTTTTTTTTGTGAGTCACATGTGACAAGCTGTGTCCATGGCCAGATTAACTTATCAGAGGCAAAAAAAAATAATTGCTTTGCGACCCCTACTGACCCCCAGAACCAGCCTACTGCCCTCTGTGACCTGTGTAAGAACCCTCTCGTGTCTAAAGTCCAATACACAAAGCAAACATCACATGGCTATGGCCCACTATTTGTCCAGAGACCCAGAGTGTCGTGCTGGAATAATATTAGATTGTCCGTGTGTCAATTAGTTTGACACACAGAAAATGTAATATTACACAAACACAAAGTTAGCAACTAGCTGGTGAACATAACGGAGCTTTTAGCACCTAAAGAACCAAATTTTACTACTGAAATATTTCAGTAGCAATCGAAGCCATGCCACTATTTTTTAGGAATAATGCCAGAGTTATAAGGAATTTCTAGCCTAAAATATTAATACGATGAATTTCTTCAGACTTTTTAATTTATACAGACAGCAATTCAGAAGCTAATATAAATAATATAGAAGAAACTGGACAAACTGGACGGAGTCAGCACTTTACTGGGAATCCTGGTGATAAGCCCTGAGTAAGGGATAGACTTCTAGATACAGTATGTCCTTATGAAGCATGCAAAATTACTTTACAAAAAGTGGGGCCAGAACCCAAAAATTTCCGATGTTTAAAACATAAGCTGGTGTTCCAATGTATCCAATACTTTGAAAAAGTCCAGAAATAAAATTATTACCAACCGGGCAAAGAGGGAAACTGCCCAGGGGCCCCAGATCCACAGGGCCCCCAGAAGCCACAGGCTTACTAAATTCATATGGGCCTACATAATCTGATCAATCACAGATTTCTTACAAATTTGCACCACTGAAGTAAAACATCAACTATGATGGGTCCTCCATCCTCCATCTTATGGCTCTTCTCTTGTGGAGGGAGCTGTTTCGAAATCTAGTTTTGCAACCTGAACTGTTTTAGTTTATATTGAGCTCATTTGTTGTAAAGCTGTGTTTTTTTCAAATTACTATACATCAGACATAATTTTGTTTAATAGTCAATTAATTGTTTTAAATGCCATAAACAGTGGAAAAACACCAGTCATTATCCCCCGAAGCTCAAGTTAACATTGCTTTTGCTGGGGCAAAAACTCAAAAATGTCACGTTTACTATCATAGAAAACTGGGAATTTAGTAACTATTCACTTTTGAGAAGCTGGAACAAGTAAACTTCCGGCATTTTTGCTTAGAAATGACTTGAACAATTAATCGGTTATCATAATTATTGCCAATTAACTGTCCGTCAATTGACTAATTGATTAATTAACTAATCATTTCGGCTCCAGAGGACTGGTGGGGTTCTGGGGAAAATGCTGACATTGCCATGAATAGTCGGCGTTAACAAGGGCCCAACCACACATTTTTGCCCTGGGGCCCCCAAAGTTTCATCTGGCCATGGCTGTACCTCTAGTGAGAGCAGAATGGGCTTGTGCCGTGATTCTGCATGGTCCCCCTGATGGTCCCGTGACCCCCCTTTTCGGAGCCACTGCTGAGGACTGGTGCTGCCACGATTACTGAACTAATAGTGCAGCCTGACAGCGAAACGCGTCTCTTCATCTGAAGCAAGAACCGCATGGCTCGGATCTGCTTGTGTGCATCATACCTGTTACTCGCGTTGGGCGGTAGGAAGACGCTCGCAGGCAGAGGTGCTGGTCTGACGCGTTGACGTCACCAAATCATCGACAGCACTTCCTGGAGTGGTGTTTGTTGTGGGAAATAACCACCGTGGTGTTGGACCTCGGAGAGAGGGGGGGGGGGGGTGAGCGAGAGTCAGTCCACATCAACGGCAGAAAAAGGACGGCACAAACTACTACACTAGGCCACCCCCCAAGCATGTGGTCGCGGCAGCTTTCGACCGGTATCAGATAAGGCAGAAGAAGTGACGGCTGAGACTGAGGAAGGACGAGGTGGATATTCACGGACGGACAGCCGGCAGAGCCGAGCAGAGCCGAGCAGAGCCGCCGTCAGCACGGAGCTGTCGCGATGTTGTAGCCAAACCATGGACAGCAGAATAAAGTAAGACCTTCTGACTTCTGTATGTTTGCCCCCCCGCTCCTCCGTCTCTCACTGATATCTACCTGTCGAGCTAACGGCTAACGTGCGGCTCAGGCACGCGACGTTAGGCTAACTCGGAGCTGAATGTGAACTACGGGGGAATGTTTGGCGTAATTCGAGCCATCGTCTCCCGCAGCGGATTTAACTGCCGAGGCCAGCTGGCTTGCTCGACAGCATTTGGGTCAGTCAGTCTGTTGCTCTGCCTGCTAGCTGACCACCAATTAGCAGCTCCCGCTAGCCAGGCAGACAGCCTTGGGTAGGTTATATGTGGGCACGACATCGTGCGACCAGATCCTGTGACCCAAGTTTCTCCGCGTATGTAGTCCGAGATAGGAAGGACTCTCATTCTTACTTGCAGACCAAAACAATGTCAGCTTTAGCTAACCTGCTGATATGGACACAGTCGGCTCTTGACAGTGTGGCTCGTGTAGATTTAAGTAGGACAAGTGGGCACAGGTCCACTCTATTAATCCGAATATGCTGTATATATGATGGAATTTAACAGTAAAACAGTTGTTATCTGTGTCCATAATGCTGAATAGAGACACAGTAATTCTATGTAATGTTAAAGCTGCCCCTTATTTCTCCAGAGTAAACTGTGTTTTGTTTTGTTTTTTTGTTTTTGTGTGTGTCTGTGTGTGTGTCTGTGTGTGTGTCTGTGTGTGTGTGTGTGTTTGTTTTTGTTTTTTCAGGGAGAATCCAGAAAGAACATTTGATCTGGTTGTACAGGTGGCATGTCCAGCATCTGAAAATGAAGGTAGGTGAAGTCATTACTTCCATTAATAATATAGTATCTGTCTTTAATCTTCTTGGTGTAGACAAGTTTAAAAAAAAAAAAAAAGTTTTTGAACCTCAGAATGGCATTCATAATTAACAGAACTAGAGTTTAAAAGCTCAGTCAATTAATTGATTATTTGATCAACAGAATATTAATTTGGAACAGTTTTGACAATCGATTGATAATTGAAGTCATTTTCTAATTAAAAAATGCCCAAAATTCACTGGTTCAGGCTTCTCATGTATTCGTATTTGCTGCTTTTCTATGTTGTATATTAATGTAAATAAAATATCTCTGATTTTAGGATTGTTGTTCAAACACTTGAAGACGTCCCATTCGGCTTTGGGAAATTTTGACGGGCTTTTTACTATTTTCTGATATTTCTGATATATTATTTCTGATCAAAAATTGATTGGTAGATTACATGACAGTGAAAATAATCGCTAGTTGCAGTCCTAAAGAGAGCATGTTCATTTTAAATGATTGTTACATATACAGTATCAGTGCTGAAATTATTAGTCCATGGGCATTATCGTATTCATTTAAGTCATTTATCAAGCAGGAAGGTCAGACATTCTTGGTTTCCAGTATCTCAAAAAGGAGGATTTGCTGGTTTTCTAAATTTCATATCTTCTGTAAATCTGATATATTTTGGGTTATGGCTTTGGGATAGGTAAAACATGACACATGAAGTTGTCCTGGAAATTATGATGGACATTTTTGACAAACGTCTTACATTTTATAAACAAAACAAGTTTTTTATTTAAAAAAAACAGGTGACAGAGTATTCGGCAATTAAAATATTAATTAACTGTGGCCGTTTTTTGTGTTTGCCAGTTGTATCTATTGGGACACGGTTTGTTTGCAAAAAAAAAAAAAAAAAAGAATTGTTTGCAGTGTAATTACAGTAATTGTAAGGCTGTACAGTCAAGATGTCATGTAACGTTGGCAGCTGTGTTTACTGAATGCGTTTAAACAGTATTTTAAGTCAGACAGAACTACACCACATGACTGAGTCTAGTCTTGCACAGTGAGAAAAATAATTATGTCTGTGGTGTTATGTGTGCTCCAGAGTTTCCTCTGTCAAGATCCTAAGGGCAAGAGATGAGAGGTCAACACTGAATTCAGCCATGAAATTACAATGACAGAGATGTTAGCTGCTTTAAGATCTGTACTGGCATCATGCATTCTTTAATTATTTGACTGATTTTTCCAGTCTGTACTATTCTGTTATTAAGCCTGACCAGAAGTTCAGCGTTGTAGGCTTTTCTCTTGTAACTGCGACCCCAAAGATTGTTTTAGAGAGATCACGCTTGGGTCAGCAAACTGCATTAACTGTTCTGCTGTTTGCAGTGGTCAAACATTCCAGCAGTGGTGGTCGGGACAAAAAGTGGTCAGACTAGCCCGGGAAATGACTGTGGCCACTGAAGAACACCACCATATTTTACCTTTATGAATTTGTGAAATAAAGTAATCCATATTTCACATCAGTATCCAGTGTCACCCAAAAGTCAAATATCATGTAAAAACATTTTCACTGCATATTACACCAGCTGTCTTATTTTGCCGCTGAGTTTTGACATTAAAGAGGTGTTATGTGGACGGTTCACTTGTGCAGCTGCTGAGCTGACCAGAGTAGACTGAACGTTGTCCTTGGATGTAGTTCCGATATTGGATTTTAAACCAAACTCATAAACCTCCAGCCTGTGCTATAATAACTGACTTCCCTCATGTATGATCCAGGGTCAGACTCATATCCGGACTCCTGCTCCCTGGAGCGCAGCTACGGAGCAATGTTTGCACAGTCCTCAGGTCAAATGGAACATGAGCATTCTGTTCAGTCATTTGACTGAAGTACTCTCTCTGCTGTGTGCTGAGTCCTGATTGGCTAGGAGAACATCCCCGTTGAGGAAGTTGTTATGTTGTAGATTTATATCTGCCAGCAGGGGCATATGGTTGTGGTGGATTGTTTTTTTTAAAGGAGCAGTTTCAGATAACCATATGAGGAATGAATCCCTTCTCTCTGAATCTAATCAATATCCCTTTCTTTGACTTGACTTTAGCCTAAGTCTATATGAAATTAAAGGCTTCATGAATGGTAAAACTGTGTTCAATGGACTCTTAGGGCCTGAATAGATTGATTGTGTGCAAATATTATTTATGTATACTGTGTCACGCCCTAATATATGACGTATCCCTTAGCTCTGTTTGCATTTGTCTCAGTGCTGTGGTAGATACTTTTATTACAAGATTAAAGGGTTAATGCTGTGAGTCATAACAGACAGGCTTTGGCCACGCTATGAAACCTCCGCAGTCACTCACCACAAACTAGAGCTGTTTCCCCTACAGCCAAACACTAGGTACTTTGCCAAAGAGCACCACTTCACATTCACACATTATCTTCCCACTACCTCACAGAGGCAAACAAACAATTGTGAAACCATGATAGACTATAATTAAATTGTCATAGCAACATGGTGTAGAACATTTGAGCATTTGGAGAAGTGGTGGAAGGTTTCGGCTTGCTCATATTTCTCAAATCTCCTCCTCACAGTTTAGGCAATACAAGATTAAATATAGATTGATTTTGACTGCATTTCAGGTTCTGTGTACTCCTTCTACCAGCAATTTGGTTTATTGTGCATTGCTTAAAGTGACTGAAAGGGTGTCCTCCTTGGGTGACTGGAAAGCTTGGTGTGAGCGGGGTTTTGGTGATGCCACAGCAGTGTTTTGCCCCTCACCACATCCTCGTCCTGCAGGTCTGAAACTAGATCCATGTGTGATAGCATGACATGATACCGCTGTACTGTAGAGAGTAGTTGCCTTTGTTAGTAGCTGTGTTGATCAAATTGTAGAGTTTAAAAAAACCTGTACTGTAGTCAGATGAAAATATCTTAGTCTTTTTATAGATGGTGATTGCGCCCATCCTTCAGCTTCCTGTATTAACTCTGTTTCACACCATCTGTAGTCATTACCGTGTGTGCAGATGACACCCACATGTTTGCATACAGGGCTGCAATAAGCCCGTTTGCTGTTATTTAAGTTATTTCACAGTGACCTTCTTAAACCAGTGGTCTCAGAATAGATTACTCACTCATTATAAAGTTAACATTTTCACGTAGAAACTGTCTAAGGTTTAGGTCCACAACTTAATATTTCTTTATGTGACAGGCCAACACTTGAATTCTGAATGAAGTTATTAATACTGATATTGATAATTAATCAATAAATAATTAAAAACTGTAAAGATTTTGATGGATCAAAAATACATCAACTGACAAAGAGACAAATTGGCCGGGCAGTAATTGTACATGCCCGGGAAACTGTTTCCATCTGTGGGGGTAATTTCACCGGCTGGATTTATGCTTACTTTCCGTATAGCTGGGATTACTGTGCCTTGAACCATTATCTGAACTAGTGATTCAGGCATGGTGGGACAGCAGGAGCAGCATGGTAAATGTTTTCTCTTACCTTGATGATGTTACCCAAAACTGAAGCTTGCAGCTTTTCATCTTACAGTTCATGTGTTACCCCTTACAATACCAACTGACTGTTGTCAAAATGGGGAAACTTCTATTTTATATGTTGGGTACAGCCTGTTTTGTTTGAATAATTTGTGGCCTTTTGCTTAGAAATGAGCATTAGAGTGGGAGTGACAGTTTTGAGTGACAGAATCATTCTTTTTTAAACTGAGGATTCAAATATTTTACTTTTGTTTACTCAAGTATGCAGCAAGGTTGTGCTGCAAAAAAAAGCCAATATCATGTCAATAGCATATAATTTCGTGTTTTATAAGCCTCTAATGATTCTTCTGTTTTTATTAATAATGATTGATAATGATGATCATTATTATTGTGGACAATTGATTAAAGAAGTTGCACTCATAGAAGAATTGTTAAAGTCAGTCCGTAGATAGTAGTTGCCAATTCAGTACATTTTGTCACTTAGTATTTCCAGTAATAAAAACCTGACAGTGGACCTATCTAAGATCAGTTCCACTAAAATAAACACTGTCTATCTGTGTTTTGTTCTTTGTTGTGAAGTGCTTGCACTGTACAGATCTGACTATTAAGTACACTGCTTTTAGTAGGGTCTCAGAAGATTCCTGAAAGTCTTTCAGCCCTAACATTAAGTCTGATTCACAGGCATCCAGATCAAATATGTGTGTTATTGTGGTCAAGGTGAACACTATTAATTTGCAAGTGTGGAGCTAAAAGCACGTCTGTTAGAATAATTAACTCTGTCAGTGTTCTGATTGTGTTCCTGTTGGACATGGTCCCAATAATTACTGCCATGGGTAGGTTTTATTTTTCCTGCCATTAGTGAAAATCTGTGGTACAATATAACATTTGTGCTGAAGGTAAGAACACAAAAGTCCATCACCTTACAAATTTGATTATAGTACAATAGGTTAAATTGTGGTCAAGAATTTTTCTAGGCTGTTGGGAGTAGTGGTCTCCTTGTAGTCACTTAATAAAAATTTGTCAATTGAGATTTTATGAGAGCATCAACATTCCATAACTGAAGTGTTGCTGGGGGAAAAAAACAAGAAAATAAAGCTCACAGCTACAATGGTGGCAGTGTTCATATCTGGACTTGGCCCCACACTTCTAGCCATGGATGTGTGGATAGATGACAGACACTGGCCCTTTTTCCTCATGCAGGTCCGTGGAGACCTGGCCTCCCTGTTCAGCCTGAGCTCAGTTTCGCTTAGCTCTGTTGGCTCAGCGCTCCGTGGATGCTCAGGCTGTGAGCGAGCGTTGCCTGAGAGCGTGACTGGCATGCTAGCTGCTAGCGGCCCTGGCTACATAAAGCCATATTGATGTGTTTCCAAGATGCTGCCACAGCTAGCAGATGACGCTAATGCTGCCAAGGCAGTAGGTGGGGACAGATGCTACCTGTCCTCGCCCGCTCCCTCCAGCCAGATTGTTCACAGTAACAAAGCAATAAACTTAACAGATCAGCATATCAATTTTACAGCAACATTCATGCTGCAATTAGGGGAATGATTTACTGTTTAAAAAAAAAACTCAATGAGGACAGCTCGGTTAGCACTGATGCCTCACGGGACTAAGGTCTTGACCTGGTTCTTCTTTATGTGGTTTTCTTTGCATCCTGTTTCTGTGTACGCTTGACATTTCTTTTTCTTCATTCTTCCCACAGTTCAGACAATCCAGGTTAGATGAACGTGAATATTTTTCCGTGCTTTGCAAGAGACTGACATACTGTCCAGAGTGTTTCCCTGCCTTTCACCCCATGAATGCTGGCATAGGCCTCAGTCCATCATAACACCAAACAGGTATAAGCAGTTATAGAGTCAAGTCAAGTCAGTTTTATTTATACAGCCAAAAATCACATATTTGCTTCAAAGGGCTTTACAATTTCTACAATGTATGACATCTCATCATTGTTCCTGTCAGTTATTTGCCATTGAGCAAGTGTCTTTTTTTGTCTGAGACAAGTGACAGGTTTATTGTCTGCTAGATAGCTATATCACTAGTATTATAATATGCTGCAGGAGGTTTAACTGTAAAAATATAAGTGCACTTGCATAGTTTTTGGGACTCCTCCTTCAGATATTCCTAAAGGTAAACCAAAAAGCAAAAGTATAGAGTAGACACATTTCGCCCTTTGATTCACGTGGCCTTATACCTTCACTTTGTCCAATTATGAGAAGCTACTTCTGTTCTGTATCCTAAGAACATTTTCTCTGAGACCTGGCGGTCTCACAGTGTCACCTGCTATTCGCTAGTTATTATCAATTTGCTTCCTCCTCTGCTGTAGCCCCCTAAGTAGCGCTGTGATGTTCCAGTATTTTCCCTTTGGCTTTCACCTCTTCCCATTCCTACCCTTCGTATTCTTAGAGCAAAACTCCTGTGAAGTAGAACTTTTAGAAAAGGTTGAATGTTGACATTCTGCAAAATGTCAGAATTGCTCCTTGACCCGACCATTGCAGGTTCTGCAGTCTGATTGGATTCCGGCTGTGTTTTGAGTTCACGGCTCAGACGGGAAGCCATTGGAGTACTAACAGATGCCATGGCAACAAGGAGGGTGTTGATTGGTCGTTAGAGAGGCCACACTCTTCTACTCACACTCCTAAGAAGACCCCAGGGTCTCACACTTTGTTTAATTCACAGCCCTTCCGTCTTTCTCTTTTGTCTCACCCATATGACTTTGCTAAATTGGCTCTTTTACACAGAATCAGATGTTATCCAAGTCGTTGTTGTCTTGTATCGGTTTCCTCCAAAACAAATTGAGGAAGTCTCTTAACTTCCCTACTATGGTATTGTAATGACCACAGTGTAAGTGAACTTTGAGAAATCCCTCTTTGTCTCTTGAGTGGCTATAGGATCATGTTTGACCCACCATCCAAGTTTTAGCAGCCTAACCTCTTTTAGTGTCTGCATTCAGGGTGTAGGTCAATGGATATTTCGGGCTATGTGTTTGCGTATTGATGTCCTTTTCATGACATGACATACTGAAAGATTAGACATATGGTGGGCACCTGTGTCCAAAGGGCCTGGCATTAGCGGTAGTAGTAGTGAGTAGTACATGACTATTTGTAAAACTGCATCATTTGTGTGGAGATCAGAACCCTATTAAAGGTGTTCCAGTTGGATCAGATGAACTATATAATTGAATGTCATGTTTACAAACAAAAACGATCGCCAACATAATTGGCACAAGCTGGAAATTGAAAATTCAAGTCTGAGATTTAACATAAGTTTTATCGGAATAAGTAACTTGAATATATGTATGGATGATATTAATCTCCTGGAAAAAAGGTAAAGTCTGTCATTAAGAGCCCAAACTTTCATCTGCTCCACTTAGAATATTTGTACTTTTACAAATAAAGCCCAGACTGTTGTTTGATTTGTTTAGCAGTGTGAATTCATTTTCCATAGTAGTCTCCCTTTAATGCTGTGTTTTTCATTAAGGTTTCATCCCAGTTTTTCAAGTGTATTACACAGTACGCTATAACATAAGACTCGTTTGTATTTTTTTATTTTGGTTATCCAGACGACAAAGTTGGCCAGTCAGCGTAAATGCTTCTCTTAGTGCTCTCCAGCCATGTTCTTTTGTTCATGTCTGGAGTCATTTGTTACTCCCTACTCGCAGTCACTCATCCATTCAGTAACTGTGTAGTGGCCTGCTGCTTACTAGGTCTAGTTCCAGCTCTTGTCTTTTTTAAAAGAGATGGAAGCAAGTGTTGTCCTCACATTTCACCCCAGCCTGTTTTGTTTCAGATTATATGGAGAAGCTCAAACTAAAAATATTTCAATTTTTTTCATTGTTTGAGTTAGCTTTTGTTTAGTGCAGATGCGTGACATGTGAATTGTTAACCATGCAAGGGCCCCTATGAGCTTCCAAGCAAGAAGAATAGATTTTTAAAAAATGATCTTCTTTTAATCTCCAAATTTTGTCTGTGTATGTCTTTGTCAGTAACCTGAAAATATTACAAAGCATTTTAATGGGAATTAAACATTGCCTGCAAAATTAACCCAATTAATTTATTAATCTGGTTTTGCTGGTCTCCCAGCAGGGTTTGAAGGAGAGAGCTCTGTTAATGTGGACACACAATTCACTGTTGTTTCTGTTGTCTGTTCACTCGTTTTTCCTGGAACAGCTGCCTTTTTCACACATACGTGATTTACTCACATCACATATCTCTTGTCTCTACCTGTTCTTCCTTTTGCATATCAACTTTTTCTTTGTGATTACACGTTGTCTGCACAGTCAAAAACAAGGCGCAATCCTTCTCACCCCCTTTTCTAATTATCACTCATTATGACAGGGACAGACGGAGGGAGAATGGAGGGAACAGGTCACTGGGACTTTTCAGGTGGTTCCATGTGATCCTGCCACACTCATGTTTTGGCAGACACACACATGCATCCACCACCATCAAGACAGCTGCGAGTGGACTTTTCTGTTTTTTTTTGTTTTTTTTTTTCAGAATACAGAGTATTATTGGCCAATCCATGAGGAACTGGGACAAAATGAGGTGGAGTTGGGCAGGGTGGAAGGGAGGGGGTGAGATGGGAGAGAGAGGACGAACGGGGTGGTGGATATGCTGATGGCAGTAGTCTATAAACTGAGAGGTGAGATACTGCGGGGGTTGCTATCTGAGCTTTCCCACTCACTTAAACAGTACTGAAATTCCAGGGGCAAACGTTTTTTTGTATGAGTGTTTGATAACCAGTACATGTTTAAGTGTGTCGTGTTTATTGTGTATATATGGCCGTGTATGTGTATGCATGGCTGCAAGCATGTGTGTGGCTGTGCATGAGAAAGAGACAGAAGCTGTGAGAGCTGCAGGAGGCTCATCTGAATTCACTAATGCTGCCAGACTGAGAGAACACGGAAAGACTTCTAGGCACTGATGCTCACAGGCTATTTTTAGCCTTACCCTTTCCACGGCGAAAAAGTGGGGAAAGGTAGGGACCCGATCAATAATTTAAAATAAGATGATTTTGATGAATCCAGAGGAGTTTCATCACATCATCATCACTTGGAGCACCACAGCATTGTTGTTGGTGGCTTGTTTTTGTTTGTGTGTGTTTATGTGCATGTTCTATGCATCTTTGTCTGATGGCAGATGAATTTATTCCCTCGTGACCACTCTTAAGTTATGCTCTAGAGAGCTGTGGGAATTTAATGTGTTTAAAAATAAATACATGAAGCAAAGGCTAGCTTAATGTCCAGCTGAATTTAGCTACCATCTCTGTCATCTTGAATCTAAGCTCTTCTTCACGTGCATCATATCAGTAACTGACAACTGATGGGCAGGAGTATACAGTATATGTTCAGCACAGCAGAATGCATAAGCACGTACAACCAAACACACACAGTTGCACGCCCACAAACACACGCAACCAATTATTCTCAGTCAAAGAACAATGATTGGCTGGTTCTTATGAATGTAATACCAATGTGGCCTAGTTTAGCCCACAAATGAAAAGGATTAGTGCAGCTCCTGCCTTAATGTAGCTTTGGTGATGTTAATCTGTCCTAGTCTAGCAAATTGGATTTCATAAAAGAAAAGCTGTGCTCAAAAATATGTTGACTTCCATAACAGTCATGTTGAGCAGACTTTATGATGACAGGATTTTTAACAGGATTTGGGGTTGACTCACTTCTCATGACTACAGCAACCAGCCCATTTCTCATGCCGTGTGCAGTGGGAATATCAGTCAATATAACAAGATCATGAAGCTTTTCATCCAGAATCCCAACCGTTTTTAACAAGACACCAATTTCTCTCAGATTTTGCCATAGGAACCTTTACCTGTAAAGGTTTAGCACAAAAATGAATATAAATTGATTGTCTTCTGACTGTCATAGACACATCTTATTTTATACGATATTGTTGGCAAGTTACATGTAATATAAAATCACAAGTATTTATTTTGAAGGGAACTCTGAAGTATCTTTGGCCCTTCTGAAAACCACACTTGTAGACAAACACAAAAAGCAGTGAAAGGCAGAGATTGCTACAAAAGATGTAGTCTCAGGTTGTATTCTGGGGTCATGGGGGTGCTGCCACATAGACTGATGTAAAATGGTCTAAAAGATGAATGATCTAAAAGACAGAAGTGCATTTTCTCTGGCAATTAAGGAAATCAACCTACTTATTGGCATGATATGAGTACTGGTATCTTGACATCTAGACTGTTGTCCTTTAGACCTTAATTCTATGGCCAAGGCCAAACCCAAGTCAAGCAGAACTAGCAGTGCAAGCCTACTGTCTGTGCTGTCATTTCAGCTTCAATCCTCACTATTTACATGTCAACAGCTATGCCCTTAGGATATGTCTCTCCACTCGAGGCTGCTACTATGTTGCCTAACACCACACAATTACTGTGAAGATGATGGCGTTTACATGCGTGTAATAGCCCTACTGGCCCCTTAATTTGGGTTCTGGCCTATTTTTCAAGACAGAAAATATAGGTCAATCTTGATGCCTTTGTGAATGTCTGAGACCATTTATCATTGCAAATTATACTATTCATCCAAAGTCTTTGTTTTTGTATAGACATTTATGATTCCCTCACCTACTTATACTTTATCTACCTTACAAATCTTCCTGCCCACTTCTATTGTTGAGTGTATTTCCTAATACTCCTTATTTACCGTGCTGCATTGGAACTGGTTAAAATAAGAATAGAAGTTGTATGGACATCTAAAACCTGATTCAGACTGACATAACGATGCAGGACAAACCTGTGTTTGTGGTCAGTCTCAATAGGTTAACATAAATTTTTGAGCTGGGCTTCAGGATCTGCTCCTGACCTGAACTGGTCTGGTGCTTTTTGGCTTTGTTATGAAAGGATGCAAATGTGTTTTTATAACGTATAGAATTGCTACAAGATTATTTAAGCATCATTGTAGGTTGTGGTGTCAACATCTAATAAGAGATATTTGAACATAGTTGTAGAGTCTGAGTTATTAATAAGCATTCATTCATTACATTGTGACCAAATAAAGAAAATAAATCCTATAAAGTTACACCACATTGCCTACATTGTCTTCAATGTTGAAACTTGAGTATAAACATAGCAGCAACCACTATCAATGAACTCAACATGGAGTGCTGAACTCTCTTAAGCAAATACACTATTTTTAAGCTGTAACAATCTCTCCCTAGTCGTCAGCTGCACTTCCACAGAAGTCACTGGTATTCTTCCAGAAGATCAGTAGAGCTAAAAGGACTCGATGTTTCAATCCCCTTGGTAAATTGGCACTCTCAATGTTGGCAGTGGGATTTGAGTAGTGAAAGGGAGGGTAGGTACATCACTGGGGTCATCAGGCGTGCACCCTCCTTCTTTGACGCTTCATTGATTAGCTCACAACATCTCCAGAGGGCTCAACTGCGATACCTGGCATCCCAGGTACACCCCCCTCAGTTCCATACCCTCCTGTCTTATTCATGCAGTCCAGTTGTTGTCTTTCCTTTTAATCCAAAGCCAATTGATGCTTTTTTTCTGCTGCATTTGACAAGGACTTGATTGCTTGTTGGAGGGAGCAACCCCTCACCCTTGTTCCTAGAGAATACTTCTCTAGTTGAAGTATATAGAAATGATGTCCAAAAGATTACTTACTTTAAAGGTGATACAAAAAGACCAAATCTGCCCATTATAATATTGATTTCCCAGAAAGACTTACCTGTAAGGTGATAGAAGAAAGAACACACCTGGCCATTACATTTGACATCTCCAGAGGGCTCAACAGTGATACCTTGTGTCACAGGTACACTCCCCTCAGTATCATACCCTCCTGCAGAATGCTTGCGTCCTTTGGTGTTATATGGTGTTCTGGAGGTTGGCCTGCTGCTGCAAGTAGCATGGACATGGACATGGACATATTCTGCTGATATTTGTGAGAGAGCATTTGTGCTGGTTCAGCTCTGTTCCAAGATTAAGGCCAGCTGTCAGAGAACTTTTTTATGTCTCCATGTGTAACACCATTGCGCGAGACTCATAGTGCATCCTGTTAAAATGTGCCTTAGTGATGCAGGTGTTTTACAAAGGGAGCCACTGAAGTCTTTTTACCACCACTGCTTCTTGTTCTGGGGTGTGGGTAGGAGGTCATAAGTGGCTCTGGCCCTGTTCAGACCTAGGATTAACATGCGTCTCAGGTGATCCGATCACAGGTGGACAGCTAGTCCACTTGTGGACTACAGGTGTGTACAGGTGTGAATGCACCCAAGATGAATTGAGGACGCATTTAAGATCCGATCACTCAGTCTGAATTCGGAGGTGGTCTGGGCAGCATAGGACATTCTTTTAAGAGTGTGAATGCAAATGTGTCCTGGCCTACTTTGAAGGACGGCCTACTCAAGTGACATCATCGTCCTGCCACAGTTTCATAATGAGCCAAAAATATTACAGTTCTCAGTGTTTCCCATACATTGATTTATTTTGTGGAGGCCTGCTACAGTATCAACACTGACCTCCACATCTTGATTCTCCTATTTTTTTTTTTTTATTATTTCAAATGGGTAAAATCTTATTTCATTGTAGAGCTGTGCACTGTGAATTATTCACTAAGTCCCTCCTTGCTCTGCTCTCTGTCTCTCTCTCTATCACACACGCATACACAAAACACACTGAGAAGAGGGGAGGTTTGATCCGATCACAAGTGTTGGAGATCCCTCCATCTCCCAGCTGAGTTTTTAGTCCATTGGCCCTGCTTGGCCATTGTCTCTGCGTGTCGTTCTGCCTCCTCCTGTCTTCTCACCTCCCACACCACAAGCCATCTCCTCTGCACTGATGTTGCTGTGAGCCTTTTAGGAGCTTTTGGTAGGAGCCCGAGACAGGCTCTCCCATGTTGGACTTGGCCAACCACATCTCTGAAGTGAAGAGCAGATTTAGCACTCTGAATGGCTTCAAATGGGGTCCACTTCCTCCCCACGGGGGGGGGGGGCACTGTTCAAATAATAGTATCTTCCGATTCAGTGAGGATTATGACCAGCTTTGCTTTGGTGTGTTTGAATTCTTCCACAAGACTTGCAATTGGTAATTCCAATTTGCCATTCCTCTACAGTCTGACAGGGTTTAACCATTGTCAGAGTCTAAGCCACTGTTTTAACATGTTTGCTGATCACTCTTTCCAGCTTTTCTACTTTGTTGATGGGGATTTCATACACTGTTAAAGGCCACATGAGTCCTAGGAGTATGCCAAACTGGAAGCCCCATAACTTGAGTTTTCCTGCCAGCGCGGTCTTGTTGATGGGAAATATGTATGTGATGGTATCTTTTTGAGTTGTTCAAACTGCCCAGTGTCCTTGAGTTTTGCATCATACCATCACCCCTTGCTCTTCACTGGCATTTCTGTAACAATTAGGAAAGGTATTCCATCCATATGAAATCTTTGATCCATGACTTGACAATGGAGATGCTTCTGCAGTTGCTGGGATTAATCCACACCCATGTGATGATTTGATGAAACTTTTCCCGAAGTCTCAGCAAAAATCATTGGATTTCCTGGAGATGATGGGGGGAGGAGGCATATGTTTCCTGCTGACTTGTTCTTTCACTCAAATTTTCTCCTTTCCATCGCTGTATAATAGATTGCCCATCTTCTCCAACTTCTTATTTGCTAATCCCTTGATGCCAGTTAAGATCAGGCTCATGCCTGCAATGATGTTTTCCCATTCCTTGCTGTTAGAATTAGGCCATTACACCAACAGCTTACGTCCTTGCTTGTTACCCACTTTGTGATGTGTCTGGTTGTGTCTTGGGCTATTGCTTGTGTCTGAAACTACTTCCACATACCGTAGGGTGCTGACCTACCTTTTAACAGAATCTGATCCCTGTGGGCCCTGGATTGGATTCAAGCATGTCTTCTGCCTGATGAATTTTAAGACAATAAGTTGATATTACTTTAGTCCAGCCACACCTACAGATATGTAGAACTTGTCCAGCTGCTGGTTTCCCAAGATTATTACCACTTTCCTGATTCATTGTCGTGTCCATGTCAGGGGTCGTTACCAGGAGATTAGTCAGTCTTCTTGCACCACGGCTCTCATAGACTCGTAGCCAAGTGAGGGTGGCTCTTGTGCCCTTACAAGGTGACGGCAACTGCTGTTATGGGTAGCTTCCCCCCAACAAACCATTTCCTCCTGTCAGCTGTCTCTCCAGCTGTTACGCGATCTTTTCCTAGTTGTCAGCTGCACTTCCACAGCAGTCACTGATATTCTTCCAGAAGATCAATACAGCTAATAGAACGTAATGTTTCAATCCCTGTGGTAAATCAACGATCTCGATGTTGGTAGTGGGATTGGAGTGGTGAAAAGGTAGGTATGTCATTGGGTGCATCAGGTGGGCACCCTCCTTCTTTGACGTTTCGTTGATTAGTCCAGGACATCTCCAGAGGGCTCAATGGTGACACCTGGCGTGCCAGGTACACAACCCTCAGTTCCATACCCTGCAACAACACTTAACCTTTAAATTTATTATCCCAGATTAGAAAATTAATAAAAATCAAAATTAACAATAGTTGTTAAAAGCATTTATCAAGTTAAACATTCACAGGTTTTAGCTCCTTAAATACGAGGATTTGCTGTTTTTTTTTTTTTTTTTTTTTTTTTTTTTTTGTGCTTTACATAATTGTAGATTGAATATATTTTAGGTTTTGGGCTTTTTGTAGGATAAAACAACAAATTTTCCCAAATTTTTCGTCATTTTATGGACTAAATGATTAATCAATTAACCTGAAATCATTATCTGGAAATAACTGTTGGTTGCCGTTCTAATTATGTCTTTTGTAATTTAATGGTTTAGCAGTCATCTCTATGAAACTACAGCTGTAAACCTGGTTTCTGTGTGGATATGGATGACAAGGAATTAAAGCTGTGACAACAGCCTGAAATTAATGGGTCCAAAGCGGGGAGAATGTGTGTTTATTAACCCATATCAAACACAGGGGTTTGTTGTTTGAAAGTGGGTGTAGTTATGCTTTCAAACCTTAGCCTAGTGCTGTCTGATGAATCACTTGGTGGCTATAGCCATTTTGTCCAGTTCCTATGAGAAGATGCTTTATGAAGCAAAGTGAAATGATAATGCATTGTAGCTAGTAGGGATGCAATTTGAATCACTTTGTTTTATTGGTCGTAGGAATTGGTAATATTAAAGTTACATGTTGCTGACTTTTACTCAAGAATATGTGAATTAATGTGTTTGCTGAATTGTGGTAAATTAAAATGATATTAATTTAAATTCATGATCGCAGCAAAGAAAATGGAGCCGCCAGTATTTTGTTTAGAGTTATTTCACCTTGTTCTTGGTTTGCAGTGAAAACGGCTTCATCCAAAGTGAACACAGAAATATTACTACACATTTTAGTCAGTTTATGTAACAACTTGAAACCATTTAAACCATTTATTAATTTAGAAATAAAATACTACAAAATAGAAAAGGGAAAAAGAAATAATGGATGAACTACGTTTGACTTTCTTTGTCTCCAAGAGCTCTTTCAATGGCCATCCCAGATAATCCCCCTAGTAGTTAGGGTTCACTAAAACCTTACACCTTCTACTTTTTCAAATGAAGCGAGATGAATATTAGGGAAATTTGTGTCTATGGATCAGCGTACGTGAGTGAGTTTAAGTCGTTGTATAATGTTTGCCCAGTATTTTTCTGTTCGCATTTTCACCATCAGTCCTGCAGAGCATTGAGACTCCTGTGAATGTGTTTAGGATTAGGCACTATTGTACACTTTTAAGAGATACAGATGTATTGTCATCCCTGTGGAAAGATTGGCTGACTCAATGACTGACTGCCTGACTGAGAGCTGTCTGTCTGTCAGCCTTTGCATGTGAACTTCAAATCACAGCTCTGCAGCACCAAGCATGTAGCCGCCAAAGGCAAGGCTTTACACTGTCATCAGCACCACATGGCTGCCTCTGGGTGCTGTGCCATACGACATTAACGGAGATCGATCCTCTCCACAACTCAAGGAGCTGCTGTGCTACAGTGTTTTCTCTGACTCTACAACCACCAGCTCAAAGATTAGAAAAGGAACTCTCCCCTAAGCATGTGTAGCTGACTGACAATGACCTGATCTCCAGCTTTCTTAAACTTTGTAAGTAGTCTATCCAAAAAACTATTTTTTTTTTTTCAGACTCATCAGGCTAAGGAGCCATATCTGTCAAATGAGACCGCACAAAAAATGGGATTCCTTTTCATAACAGTGTGCAACCATAACAAATAGTCTATAGCCAGGCATAAAATCAACCTCTAAAGTTTCCAAAATAATTTGCACATGATTCAGGGTAAAAGTAAAGCTAACTTACTTCATAAGGTGAGTTATACTCTTGGTACACTTTATATTCATGTCTTTTTATGCAAAATAGATTAAGAAAAGAGTTATTAATTTAATATGCCTTTATAGATGTTGTTTTTTTTTGACTGAGGCAGATGGTTGGACCATATTGAGGGAAATGTATGGTTACATGAAGTATTGGTTTTTCAACCAGGCAGCCAACAACCCAGTGACTTACTGACTACTATCTCTATTTCCCCATTTATTTGGAAGTAAACATCTAGGTCATATCTGGGATTTCAGATTTCAAATTATATTTTAGATTGTAGGGCACATTACTGCCTTAATGTAAGCACTTGATTGTTCATTGTCATTGTATGTGGCAACTGAACATCATACAATACAAAGTTGGGGAGTAGTTTGTCTTGGGAGACAGTGGTTTGTTTTTTTTCTTATCTTAAGAGACTAACACCCTCTCAACAAACATGCTATTTGTATGTTGTGTTGAAGATGCAGTCATGCAGAGCTGGTGTTTGACATAATGTTGGACCAGTATGGAATCTGACTGGGAATATCAACGCTGATATGTGGTGATACGCAGAGGCTGTCACAAAGGTTGCATCCATATGCTGTGCCACTCACTCGTGAAGCTGTGAAATTGGGTTGCATCCCAACTAGCCTGGAGACAGTATCGCTTTCACTTCTCCCTCCCTGTCTCTCTCTCCACCTCCTCTTCCCCTCTCTCCCCCCCTCGCTCTCCTCCTCTCTCACTCTCAGCTCATCCTACTGAAGAATTTTTCTCATATAACTGGGTAGACGGAACAACTAATGTGGCATTAATAGGGTCACATCATCACCATGCAGCTCTTTCTTTCTTCTCCTTCCAGTGATGCTGAAGCTGTTGTTTATCTTCTTCAGATATAGCTGTAGAAATGGCTTAGAAATCCCCCAGGCCAGCATCTCTCACATGTGAAGCCTGCCAGTTGATTTTTTTTTTTTTTTTTGGCTGGTAAAGCAGGCTCTACCTTAGAGGTTGTTTTCTTTTTGTTTATTCAAATTTTAAAGAACTGGAATTAAATTTAATTACTCCTTTGCAAATCTAGACCTATTTACAGAACTAATCTAGATCAGTGTTGTGATGTATTTGTTTGTGTCTGTTATAAGAAATGTTATAAGAAATAGACCTTTTAGAATGTTTTGTATTAGCGCATCATGTTTCAATGGATATCTAGTCAAAAATTTAAAATCAAACATAAATCGGTTCTAATTTAATCAAGGTAGTTAATGATTTAGAATCAGGTTTTCACTATTTCTGTCAGTCCCAAGTCCTAATTTGTAACAACATAGTGTGACCAATCAGTATTACTAAACTTAAGGACCATATCATCGTTGAAAAAGTTTCTCTTTTCTCAAAACCTCTGCTCACTAAATCAGCATGAAATGTAATGCCATTTGCAGTGTGCAATGTGAGACTCGATAGGCAAAAGGAAAAAAATGTTTTAAACGTCTGTGAGTGTGTTTTTCTTTCTGCTGGCCTTTGAAAGACGCCAGCTAATCTGCTTACTCCTTTAATTGTGAGTGGAGGGGTTGGGCCTCCTCCCGGCCAGAATAAGGCTACTGATCCAGAAGTAAAACGATGACCACCACAGTTATTCCTTCCTTTAGGTTGTACAGCCCCCCTAGTCTTCTTTAGCCACCCCTCATCTCCTCCTCCTCCACCATACCCTCCCTCATAGGGAAGAAAGCTCCTTGCTCTGACAATAGACATTTTTTGCCATATGTTGGCTTGACATCTTCATCAGGTTCACAGCAGGTTACCTTAGTTAACTTTCACTCCACTGCCTGATGGGATTTTCTCCCTCTGTTTCTCCAATCGGCCCGGGCTCAAAGTCTAGACGGCCTCTGAGGCAGTGTCCTTCCAGCCCTGTGTCCACAATGGCCGTATTGTTGATGGTTAGTAGCAGTAGCTTCCTCCCGTTAAAACGAACAGGCTAGTGCTAAAACAATGCTTTTGTCCAGGGGCATACGAGGGGGGCCTAATCCACTACATACTGTGAAATAAATCTCTCTCAGAGATGAGAGAGTGAGCGAGAGAAACGGAGTGAATGAAATCATTGCCAAGGAGGTTAGAGTGCAGCAGTTTAACCCCTGGCCAAGAAAGAGGGAGGAGAGGAGGCAAAGGGAGCGAGAGAAAGGAGGAACAAGGAGAGGCAGGCGCTACATCCCTTCATCTCCGGAGCACGGATGGAGGAGAGGGGCTGCCGGTGGCTTTCACAGCCTCTCTTCTCACCAGAGGAGCTGCTGTTCACCATATGGGATTTGGCCTCTCTTAACAAACAGGCCCCCTATTCACTCACAACACACATTCAGTCGTTCATGGAATAAGGTGAAAAAAGTGCATTTTTTTTATGCCTTTAGAACATTGGATGGCCATGAGGGCTCTAAGTCTGTGTTTGATTCACATAGTATAGAGAATTATAAACTAGAGGCTTTCATCTAAATGTGTATTCACACTGGATTTAGGGTTAGTTCTTTTTGTGTTTTACTGAAGTCTCTCAGTTTTAAAGCCAGAACCATGCATTCAGGCCACTGTTATTGAGCTGCTAAGGTGATCCTATAGAAACACTGTGCACACCCACAGTTCACTCTGCACTGAGGGTATATATCAAGTGTATCATATGCTTGTTCCAGAATTTTGCAAAGGCTATTTTTATAAAGCTTTATGTCATTCAAGTAAGTAAGTTGGGTTTTACTTTTTTAGGTTAGTGACAAAATGGCTTAAAGTTGAATAACTTGCAGCGCAATGCTGGGCAGTGTGCCGTTTCTGACACACTAGCGTTATGTGCCAACTTTTTCTTCCAGCCAGCAGCATTAGGGCAGTATTAGGAATGACATCCTCTGCCAACAGCTTCTTTTTAGCCTACTCGGAAATCCCAAGAAGCATAGATTTATGCCAAGATGGAGATGCCAGTATTTTTCATTTTTAGCCTACTTGGAAGTGCCAGTAGACAGATTTATGCAGAGAATTGAAGAAATGAGAGAAGAAGGGGTAGGCTTATTTCTTGTTTCTCTCATGTTTCAGTGCACATCAATGTATATCTTGCTAATTTATTCCGTTTAATCCTATCACGTGTCATGATCCACCTGAGTAGTTAGAAAAGAAGTGGTGTCAGTTGAGAGGATAGCTCTACCTCCCACTCTTAGGCATCCATCCATTTCTTCCCTCACCTCATCCTTCCTCCTCCCACTCCTTCCCTGTTGCTCTGCTCGCAATTCCCAGCACTCTTCACCTATTAACCCTCCTTTCTCCTTGCTCATTCTCCTTCTCCAACTTTTTAAAGACAGGTGTGTTAAGAATTGCCAAAACATTGATTTTTGACCATCTCGACCACCACCACCACCATCCCCTCTCCCCAGTATCTGTGTCACAGCCCATGTTGCCCCCATCATTACTGTTGGAGGTCACCCACACTTGAAACCCTCAGGGATCAATGGACATGCAACTGTACGCTAAATATTCACTCCTGAGCTCTTTAAACATGCGTGTGCTTGTAGAGTACACATTTGCACACAGACATAGTTGCACTTTGCAAACAGAGAGCAATGGTTGCTCCTTGAGCTTTGTGGCACATTTACCTTCCTCCATTTCCTGTTGTGTGAATTCAATTCTCACCCACATGATCTGTTTACACTCCACTTAGGTGAAATATGCTATAGGTTCTTTTCCCCATGTCACTCCAGCTTTCACTGGTGTCAGATCAAGTGGATTGTTTTTATACTATTTGCAACAGCCCTTTATAGATTTTCTCAACTGTAGGAAATACACTAAACATGTTTTGAATCTTTTGCACTTTTGGCTTTGATGGAGATAGGTGAGTGAGAGGCTAATGTGTAACAAATCAATGTATTATGCAGGCAAGCTGAACAGAGCATGGTTAGCATGACAAATGTATGGACGGGCAGGTAGCAGACAGTGTAGAAATGTGTATGAAAGAGCAGGAAGTGTTTCATTGGTCTCAAAGAAATGATAGAAATACTGCAGTTAATATATGTTGGCATTAGTCAAACATTTATGTTACCGATTTGTCCTTGAGCAAAGCATTGCATTTCTACTGGCTGTAGAGTTGCATTTGCATAAGTGTAACATTGATAATGGTTATGTTTGTGTTTGTGTTTGTGTTTGTGTATGCATGTGTATTTATGTGTGCATGCCTCCATATGCCATTGCTGGTGTCGTCCAGAACCCTTGTCTCTCCAACTTTGTCATTTTTTATTGTCACTGACAGCTGCCATTGTCTCTTGCTTGCAGAAAATGTTTTATGACCAAGTGAGCAAGCCAAAACAGTTATACAGTGCACTTGTAAAATCCACAGCCTCTGTTCCCAAAAAGTCCAAACCCTCAGAGGCTGCAGACAGTAATATATTGACCAGAATCCCTGCCTTGCAAGTCAAGGCATGGCATTTAAACTCAGCAATTTGCACCTCAGGTATTTTTTATGTGCTCAAAATAAAATAGTTTAGCACAAGCATTTTTGCATATTTTACAATTGACATTGGTGCTGCAGAATTCAGACATGAATTGTATTCTTTTGTTGGTCAGTGTCATGGAGCTCTAGGGTGTGTGTGTGCGTGTGTGTGTGTGTGCGCGTGTGTGTGTGTCTGTGCGTGTGTGTGTGTGTGTGTGAAAAAGGGGAGTTTGGATTAACCAGTGCAGGATCTGTCATGGTGACATTTGTGTCCCCTGGCGGAGCAGCAGGGGTCCCCTTCACCTCTGTAACCTTCAACTTGCAGCCCTAACCCCCTTCAGGCTCCCACACGCTAGGCACGTCCAAAGGGAGGGCAAGAGAGTGAGAAAAATACAAGGGGGGCAAAAGTGAAGACAGAGAGCTGCAGCGGAGGTTAGGATGAAGGGAAAGAGAGGTTGTGAAATATATAGAAAAAATGAGGCAAGTATGGAAAACAGAAAGAGGAGAGGAGGACAGGAAATCAGGCAGAAATAGGGAAAAAATGAGAGGAATAGGTTAAAAAAAAAAAAAGACTGGAAAAGAGTAGCAAAATGACTGGCAGAGAAATGTAGAGGTAGAGCAGAACAGAAAGAAAAAGAGCGTGTGGAACAGAAAGGAAAGTACATAGGATTATTTTGTATTTTACAGCTTCACCATGTCAGAAAAGCTGAGTAGTAAATACTTTATCAGAGCGGCAATCCTAAAATCTAGGGCATCAAGCTATTCATCATACTGAAGGAATTACAAAAATATAAGCTAGTACTGGTATTGCTGGAACAAGAGATAAATTAAAGGCTACTGAAATAAATTATTGCACTCATAGGTAGTATACAGCTACATTCTACATTTTCTGGTTTGTGTTGAATGGAGGCTGTTTGTTATCACATATTGGTTGCAGCTGATGTCAGGACTTGATCATGAATTCAGCCGCACTCCTGTCTATACTGTCAACATAGAGGCCACTGGTTTAGCTGTGAGCATGGACACTGCAGTCAGGAACGTGTGGAGAAAAGCCTTTTCTTTGCACCTAGAACCATCCCCATTTTCATACCCATGCACACCTGGCCGATCACTGCTCAAAGTAGAGCCACCAAAAGTTACAAACACTGGGCACAACAGGCTACCCCTGTTTCCTCTTCTCCTCTGAATCTCCTGTCCCTTTTCCTCTGTTCTGTATCATTCTCCAGCAGCAGTTCCCATCCTCTCACCCAGTAAATCAGCATAAATAGCCCTAACTGTGGCAGATCATAGGGTCGGGAGAAGGGGGGTGGTTGGAGTTGGAGTGTGGAGCTTTGAGCTGTGCTGCTTTTTTTTTTTTTTTTTTTTTTTTTCTGTGCCGCTCTTTTCAAGATGGGGGCCATGAAATTATCCAACAGGATTATGTAAGGCATCATGGATTCTGCTGCGTCCTGTCATCCGTTTGTCCATTGTATTCCCTTCTCTCTCAGATATCCTGCTACTCTACAAGCTACTCATTGTGTGTTATTGCATATCCTGTTTACTGTTGCTTTCCCCTGGCTTTATAATGTCTACATTAAGCTATTTGGGCATATGCTTTGGGTAGCATCATAGCCAAATATAATCCTTATAAAAATGGTCATACGTGAATCAACCTCATAGTTTACACCTGTTGAAATCACAGTTATTGGGTTGGTTTTGTTTTTTTTGTTTTGTTTTTTTTTGACTGCATTATCTATGCTATCAAAGGGATTGTCTTTTCCAGATTCACTTTCACTCAGCTAGCTTTGTTGAAACAGAAGTCGTGTTTGTTATTGAGCCTGTAGACCTTTTGTATGTCCATGACAGTGAACCTGGCATGTGAGAGCTCCTCTCTTCAAACCATTGCTGTTCGTGCCGAGGTCACAGGGTGACCTTGGAGCTGTGGAAACCATGTTTACTAGAGACCCCTGTGTTCAGGCTATGGCTGGGTGGCTGCTTCCTTTCAACCACATGTTATAAGCCTGAGAAAAACGAGGCTCACTCTTTAGTTTGGAAGCTACTGAAACTTTAAGAGAGATATAAACATTAAGAGAGATGTAAAAATTAAGGCAATGGTAGGCTGGTAGCTTAATAAGGCAAATTATATGGCAATTGTGTACAGTTGGGTATATTTTTCGTGTGAACTTGCCAGCCTCTTCTGTGGTAAACAATGCTCATCTTCACACATCAATAATAAGAGAATGATGTCTGTTCATTTGCTATATGCTATGTCTTTATTAATTATATAAAACATTAATAACCACAGCTTACCAAATCAAATGCTGATCAGCAGCCTAAACCCCCTCATTTATAATGACGTTTTTGAAGCTTTTTAACCCACCTACTGTCTTATATTAAAACTTAATAACTGACATAACAGTTAATTGACAATATCAGAATAGGGTGATTTCTTGTCTATCTACAAATCAGTTAATCTACTTGGCTAATGTATTTTACTGAAAACAAACCTCTATTATCATAAACAAGCAAATATCCATGCTTGTATCATTGTAGGAATAATTAAGCAAATAAACCAGAGTATGTGCTGATATGACTTTCTTAAACGTGCATGATTTGGTGTATAATATAATATATCATATCTACACAGAGAATATAGATTTGCATATTTACAGCACATACAGCCTAGACACTCTTTCTCTTGCCTTTCACTGTGCGCTACTGTGTGTGTGTGTGTGTGTGTGTGTGTGTGTGTGTGTGTGTGTGTGTGTGTGTGTATGTGTGTGAGTGACTATATATGTATAAATGTGTGTTTGTGTGTGTGCGTGTGTGAGAGCGCGCACAGACTTGCAGCAGCCACCCTTGCCCCCACCCCTCTCATTAATATGTATGTGTTCTGAGGCAGCTAGCGAAGACGGTGTGTTTCTCACCAGCTGATTAATGCTGTCTGTCAATTACCTCTAGATCCAACCGTGCTATGGAGCTTCCCCCAGGACCACACAGACCAGGTTGGAACACACTCTGCTTTTTCATACCTCTCTCACTCTCTTCCTCTCTTTTCCTCTCTCTCTCCAAATTTTTCTCTCTCACTCGTTCAGTCTTGCAGACAACCTCTACCTTCTCCTCTCCCATCTCCCTTCCTTTCCTAATGCCCTTACTCCCCCTGCCATCCTGTGGTAGCCTCCCCCAACACCTATAACCACCACATCCACTCCCGTCCAAATCCCTATCTGTACTTCCTCACCTTCTCCCTCTCTCTCTTGCTCTCTCTCTCTCCTCCTCTCTGTCTCTCTCTGTCTCATTGTACGTCTGTTGCTGGTAATGAAAAGCAGTGAGCAGGTCTTCAATAACCGACAATCAGTAATTATCATGCAACCGTGACAGGAATGCACACCTCTGTTTTCCCCTTTCTCTCTCTCTCTCTCTCTCTCTCTCTCTCTCTCTCTCTCTCTCTCTCTCTCTCTCTCTCTCTCTCTCGCTCTCTGTATGTGTCTCTTGCTTTCTCGCTTATTGTGCTACTCTGCCTGCTTCCTTTTGTTTCACATTTATAGCATTATCAGGCTCATTTTCAATCTGAAAGCAAAATCTGAAGCTGTTTTGCAGTACTTTTTGGCACTCTATGTTCTTTCTAAACTAGTCAGAGGTAAGTAATGCAGGGATATATATACCTTAGTATCTCCTACTAGTCTGTATTGCTGAAGAATCACGTTTTCTGATGGGGACATTGTTTAAAGGATGATTCCAGTAAATTACAGCTGGGGTCTTATTTTTGTATTTTTGGTTATCATTTCTATTGATAGAAATAACACTGTACTCAACAAAGAGGTAGCTGAGATCTGGGATCACAGTGATATTGCTGCAATGAAATCTGAAGGGGCAAGAAACATGAGCAGTCAGATGATCGCAGGCTGTAAACAAGCAGTTTACCACTTCAGTTGGAGGCAAAATTGAAACTAAGTCCCAAAATGCCCGCTGTAGTCCTTTTATTGTGTGTTGCCACAATCATGGAAAAGTACAGTAGGTCAATGCTTAACCAGAAAGTCTGTCTGTAACAAGGACAGTTTGGGTAATATTTTAAGATTCATCTATGTTGTCTCTAGGGAGGCACCATTCCTATACAGCATATTGGTATCAGCCATGAAATGACCGATCCATATTAAATATACTTTCTTTGTTAATGTTGTGTCTGCTATCAGTGACATTCATTCAGTTGTGGTGGGCTGCCAAGATGTTGCTTTTATATAAAAAATCATTCCAATAAGTTAAATGCACTGAAATAAACAGTTTTTAAATTTAGGAAAAAGAGAGCACTGGTATCGGATTGGTGCTTGGTATCAGCTGATACCCTGAGTTGAAGTATCGGAATTGGTATAAGGAGATAAAAAGTTGGCTCGGTGCATACCAAGTTTATTGTTACAGATACGTTTTACTAACCTGGGGGTTTGCTTGACCAGTTTATTGTTTGAATGCTTGTGTTTATTGCCCTTGACGTCTTTTTAGGGATGTCGCTGCAGTTAACTGGATGAGTACCAAGTTGTCATTACTGATAGAAATGATGGCCAAAACTACCGTTGTCATAAACCTGACTTATCCCCTAAGACAGTCATTAATCTTATCAGCTGTCTAGGGGGGGACAACATGCACACGATTGAATAATTTAAATTTGATTTAATATGCCTTTTATTTAAAATGCCTGCTCTTTACCCTTAGAAGAATACACAGTCTCAGCAGGATGTCTTTGTTTTAATCTCTGGCTTCACAAGCAGAGCACAACAGTGTAGATCCAACTTGATCAAAACAATCACACAGCCTGTAATAATGTGTGTATTAATTTCTATGTTGTGCGTGTCACTCTGTAAGGAGATTAGACTGAATCATTCTCCTGTTGTTGCTCCAGCATGAGATGGCTCCATGACGCCTGCTCTCTGTTGCTGTGACTTCTCAGGCTGTGTGTGTGAGTGATTTTTGCACTGACAGTTGGATTTGATAGAAAAAAAAAACAAGACATGCAGCATGTTGTTTCTGTGCCAAGAGCAGCCACAGGACAAAACAGGACCTGGAGCAAATCACTGGACAGATGATTGCAGCAGCACACCAGTGAAAGAGGGGAAGAAATGGACAAGTAAAAGGAAAAAAATAAGAGAGACAGAAAACAATATGTGCGTAGGCTAACTATTTCTTAACACAGCAGCCAAGCCAGTGAGTTTAAACAGCTCTCCTGCCTCTCTGATCCACTTTGAGGAATAAACGGGCTTGTAAAAAGATGCTTCAGGCGATGTCTGCCTGCCCCACAAGAACCAGAGCATGCTATCAGAGTAAGCAGTAGAGGGAGTGAGGGAACGAGAGTGTGAGCAAGAAATTACAGACTTACAGAGGTAGACAAGGAAAGCGATAGTGAGGGAAAAGGAGTGAAAAGAGCAACTGAATCCAAGAGAGATAAACTAAAAAACATAGCGTAAAAAATAGTGTAAACATAGTGTATGTGTTGAAATGGGCCTGCCTCATCCTTGTTCTACCATGTCTCTTCTTTTTAGCCCCCCCCCAAACCTTACTTTTCTTTCATTCTGTTGTCGACCAGATCGTTTGTGTGGATAAGATGGGCCTTAAGATGGCTAGTTAGCGTACTGTGTACAGAGGGATTGGCCCTTTCCCCCGTATACATAAAGGCTGTATTCACAGGCCTCATTACCAGGATTAGGACTCCTTTCCTCCTTTGTGGGGCTGTAGGCTGGAGTCCTCTGTAGCCACAGTCTCTGTCTCTTTCTGTGGCTCGAGTTGGCCAGCATATGGCAGCAGCAGCCAACAGTCTCTGCAGAGGGGCTCAGGGCTCAGAGCAAGGCCTCCTTTTGTTTAGGCCGTTATTGTTGCTCAGCGTAATGACATTTGTAGGCCGTAGGATCGGGGTGGAGGGGTTAGTCTACCCCAGGGGAGAAGGGGAGAGAGAAGGAGACAGAAAGAGGGAGAAAGAGAGGGAGAGGGATGGAAGGAGGGGGAGAGGCGAAGACATGAAGACAGACAGGAGTGTGGATTATGGAAATATGAATTGATTTTTTTCTGTTCTGTGGTAGAATAGAAAGCTCAAAGGAGAACAGACTGCAGGCTGGCTGGCACGCCGGGGTGGTGCTGGGGAAATATGAAGTGAGAGGCGCTTGCTCCCTCTTTCTTTCGCTATCTCCTTCTCTTTTTTTCTTTTTTCCTCCTGCTCCCCCTATTCCTTCCTCAGCCCCTGAGACTCTCGATGCCCTGGTCATCTACAGATGCCACTTGGATAGAGAGGGAGAGATGGAAGAGAGGGAGGGGAAGAGAGAGGTGGCTAAAGCATATATTTGAATTGCAAGAAGGGCTTTTTTTTTTTTTTTTTTTTTTTTTTTTGCAAATGGAGCAGACAGATGGAAATCTGTCTGTTTCCTCTCAGATCTCATCCCAAAGTTGTGGAAAAACACAGTAGACAGACCACACATACACAAACTGAAAATGATTCTGCCAGTTAATTCTAGCTAACCACAGTGTGGTGCATATAAGGCCCACTTCTCAGTAGAGAACAGAGGATAATACGATAAACACTTAGCAAGTTCCACAAACAGAAGACCATTTGAGAACTTACAGAGACTGTGAGCAACTCCACAATATTTAAAAATGTTAAGTTACTCACCATACACCATTGGAAGCTACTGCACCTCTCAGCCAAAGACTACAAACAGAAACATATTTTTAAGTCTTACAGTCTCCAGCAGTAAATTATGTATTTCTTTGTTTTTGATTTAATATATATCTGTGTTGGTCTTTCTGTTTATTTATTTAGTTAGTTTTAGTCTCTGATGATATTTGCTATGCCATTTTCAGTACATTCAGTCATCACAGCTCTCAGCCCACTTTGGAATTAAAGGGTTTAACAAACGAAGTAATTTAGTCTAATTGTCAAGGACCATACATTTGTGTCCTGTATATTAAGTCTCACCCTCACCGGATGTAGTTCACATTCTACATAATGTGACATTACCTCCTTCTGTAGAATTTAAATTAATTGGGAGTCTGGTAACTTTCAGAATTTGTGCCTGTCATTTGAGTCATTTGGTTTGGCAGAATTTTAAAGGCAATTATAGGACATTATGTTTTTCTGAAGGAAATCAGAGGTCTGAAACCAGAGAATCCATAAAATTTTTTTTGAGATATTCAGAGATGCTTGTATTAGCTAAAGTAACAAAGGTTTTACACATGCACATATTATACACAATATCATCTCAGTGAACAAATACTCAAAAAATTATGTAAGGTATCACTGGGAAAAAAAGAGAGAGGAATGGAAATGCCTGAGGTGGTGAGGCCATGAGATTGGAACCAGTAATCCCGCTGGAAGGATTGTGGATCAACACTGGTTGACCATTGACCATCATATTTTGGTGTTTTCCATATATTTAAATTTTTTGAGAGAAAGCGGGACATTTAATGTTAATGATACTGGGTTATAGTACTGATGTTTTCTTTTTCTATACAGTATACACTCAAGCACTTCATTAACTCGAGCAATTATCCAATCTGTCAATCAATTGGCTGCAGTGCAGTGTATAAAATCATGCAGATACAGGTCAGGAGCTTCAGTTAATGTCCACATCAAACATCAGAATGGGGGGAAAAAAGTGATCTCAGTGATTTTGACATGATTTAGCATTATTGTTGGTGCTAGACGGGCTGGTTTGAGTATGTCTGAAACTGCTGCTCTCCTGGGAGTTTCACACACAACAGTCTCTAGAGTTTACTCAGAATGGTGCCAAAAACAAAAAAACATCCAGTGAGAGGCAGATCTGCAGTCTGAAATGCTTTGTTGATGAGAGAGGTCGGAGGACCATGTGCATCCCTTTATGGCCACAATTTACAGTCTTCTAATGGCTGCTTCCAGAATGATAATGCACCATGTCACAAAGCAAAAGAGTGTACTGAATGAGTTCAGTGTACTTCAGTGGCTTCCCCAGTAACCAGATCTGAATCCAGTAGAACACCTTTGTTATGTGATAGAACGGGAGAATGGCAGCATGAATGTGCAGCTGACAAATCTGTAGAAATTATGTGATGCAATCATGTCAACATGAATCAAGATATCAAAGGAACGTTTCCAACATCTTGTGGAATCCATGCCATGAAGAGGCTGTTTTGAGAGCAAACGGAGCCCTACCCAGTATTAGTATAGTGTTCCTAATAAAGTGCTCGGTGAGTGTCCTGATATACCTAGATATACCTAGAGGTTTCTGTGAAAGTGATATCTACCTCCTGAAGATCCTTTTCATAGACACTGTCAACTATCAATGCTCCATGGAAATGGATGATATAGGATTGTTACTCTCAGGAAATAGACAGTGATTAGTTCACATTCTTGTTGCACTCTGGTTGTACAGTTAATTTTCTGTTTATTCTCTCTCTCTCTCTGTCTCTCTCTCTGTCTCTCTCTCTCTCTCTCTCTCTCTCTCTCTCTCTCTCTCTCTCTCTCTCTCTCTCTCTCTCTCTCTCTCTCGTGCTTTTTTGCACATTCCTTCCTTACAGTTTAGAAGTAGCTATCCTCCCCCAGTATAAATGCATATCATACATGCACGCGGAGGTATAACATTTTTGCCTTCTTGGCATAGCATTGTTAAGCATCCTTCTGGTCAAACCTCTTGGTGCTCCTGTTGTTCCCTAGTTGTCACTTTCCAGTCCTGTCTTTTTCTTTCGCTACTGTCATGCCCATTTTTCTATTTTTGTAGTATCCCTCGATCCCTTCTGTCCCCTTTGTATCTCTCACTCCCTTCCAGTTCATCAACCTTCTTGTTTCCAAAAACCTCATCTCATATTTCACCTCACAAGCCACTGTTGCAGGAAATAGCAAATTACACACAAATTGCTTTTTTTTTTTTTTTTTTTTGCCAGTCCAGTTGCCGCATAATATCCAGAGAGAGGAAATATTGAATTATGAATAGATTTTACTGCAAGGTTATCTCTCAGCTAACTTGAGTTGATGTTAACTCTCTATGGCCATTCCACACATTTTAATAGGGAACCCTTGATATTCCTGCTGCATACAGCATCAATTCGACTACATAACATGCTGTTGTTCATTTATGCCAAGGCTACGGTAGGTATGATTCAATCCTAAAAGGAAATATTGATGCTTTGATACACGTGCATTGCTATGTATAATTAATTTGTCTTATTAAATGCATTCCAGGATTTACATTGTGAAAAAATGTAGTAATGTACTTTTCCCCCGTACTGTATGTGTGCATACATTGCCTAGTAAGAATCACCATATCTTGATGCTAAAATGCATTTTGAACTAATGATGGTAATGTTATCTTTGCTTCTTCTATGATGTAGGTCCTGTATAAATGTTATAATTGGTACAAAACAAGGAGCCTTGAAGCTCTTATCCTTTGGGTCTGTTGTTAACACCAATGATATTTACAGCAGGTGTTTTAAATTGTAAAAATATTTGTTTGTATCCCACTTCATTATAGCAGAGTGGTCAGTGTCTTAACTAAATGTCATGTCATCAGCCTTTGGCAAATTAGATGTGGGAATAGTGCAAATATAGCAAGTCTTCAAATTGTACGTATTATTCTGCCTGTAGCCATGTTTTTGTAAGTTTTAAAATTGTTTACAAGTAGATTTTTTTGTCTTCTATAAATATATAATGAATATATTTATCTTCTTGTCTTTGTGATTGTTTAGTTTTAACGACTTCAGGCTGAACACATTTCAAGTTCAAGTAGTCCTGTATATACATCTCTGCTCAAAAGCTCACTGTGTCATCAGTCAGACAGAAAGTGAGGGAGGGATGGACAAAGAGAGAGGGAGGAAGAGAGGCGGACGGTCTCTCGAGACTTCAAACTCGGCAACTGTGAGGGTTGCTCTGACACCATGCTCCATCAGGACAGGCTGCCTGACACGCTGTGATTGTTGGCCACAGCTCTGTGGACTGGCCGTGTGTATGGGAGGCAGGGAGGGGCGCTTTGGAGGAGAAGTTGGTTGGGTTGGTGGGGGAGAAGTGGTCTGAGGGATTAAGGTAAAGGAGAGGAGCTGTTGGACATTATTAGTAGCTTCAGCCCTGAGGGAGCCAAATGTTGACCCTCAGGAGAGAAGGAGATAGTGTGTTAGAGTAGTGGTGGAGAAGTCAGGGTGGTTGTGAGGAGGTTCAGTAACAAGGGGGTTAGAGATGCTAACTTGAAAGCAATGTTATGTGGCCCCGGTTGAGACCTCGTATAGGGAACAATATAGAAAAACTGTATAAGAGAAGGGGAAGTGTAAAAGGAAACAAAGAGAAGAATGGGATGTAGTTCGGTTTGAAAAGATATGTATGAAAACAGGGTGATGGTTAAGGTGGGAAAGAGGTGAAGAAGTCATGATATTAGTGGGATAGGAAGGTAGAAAGATTAATGGAAGGGACAGAAACATACAGCAACTCTGTCCGGCCAAAAGCTTTTCACAAGGACAAAGCCATATTCCCCACCCATCCTTCCAAAAAGAAAGGAGACAGAAAAATAGTGATGTTGTGTGGTGAGCTGTGAGTATTTTGTTAGCTCTTTGGGTGCTGCTGCAGCCAGTTATATGAAGCTGTAACAGCAAGGCACAGGGTGTGGGAAACAGAGATGAAAAAGATGGAAATTCATGCCTTTTTCTGTTTGCATGTGTGGAGAGGTTTGTCTAAGTGTGTGTGTGTGTGTGTGTGTGTGTGTGTGTGTGTGTGTGTGTGTGTGTGTGTGTGTGTGTGTGTTTATGTACATGTATGTGTGTAATGGCTCAGTGTGTCACAGGTTCTCGTCTTTCCCCTTCACTGCACCCTGACAGCAGTGTCAAACAAGGCGTCATATGATCTGTGCATGTCTTTGAGAATATGTGTGTCTATGTGTCTGGGTTGATAGTGTTTTTATTCTTCTTTCTAACCCTTTTCACCTCAGATCTCTGGGGTGTTCCAGGGTCTTGCCTAATGGACAGTCTCGCCCCACTAAGCCGGCCTTTTGCTCGGGCACTGAGCTGGACACCTAACTAGGGCCCTTTGTTGCTCATGGGTCCTGATTGCGCTGACCTCTGGGCTTGCTTCCTGGGAGAAGAAGGGTGGTGGAGAGGGAAGAGGAGAGCAGGGGAAGTGTTTTTACGCCCCGTTGCTCACATCTCTCCAGCATCACCCAGTGACTGGCGAAAAGAAAGCAGTGGTCTGTTTTGGCAGTGGAGTTAAAGAGCCGTTGGCTGCTTGTCTTTCCCAATCTGGTGGAAAGTAGTGTATTCAGCTACTGATGTACCCAACCTACAAGTCACTCATCATATAAGTTAACTGCACTTTGGCTACTCTGCCATTCACCAGTTTACAGTAAATGTAGGGTGAATTTGAGCTAAGGTAGGTCCTACCTGGTCAATGAATCTTCAGATATGTGAAATATCAATTGAGGCATTTTAAAAGAGAGTTGTCATGAACAGCTTTATAAATGTGAACCTTTCTTGCAGGTCATGTAGCTCATCCTGTGGATTGTTTTCTACATTTCAGAATTGGAGCACTGGTGTTGACACAGTGCGGTTGGGATGACCACAAATAACAACAGATGAAGACAACCCTAAGGGAAGAAAAGAATCAAAAACAGTCATCAAGTTAAACCTAAGCATACTGAGGTTTCATTCAATGCACTCTTTGTGTATCAGAGATTTTAAACATGCAAACAAGTAGCTACTGTTGTGGCCTGTTTGAAACTGTTTTTGGACACATGGCCACAGTAAGGGAACAGAGATTTTGGAATAGAGAACAGGGAGATTGTTAGTCATTTGGTAAAAAGTTGTTCCACTTTGTTTTGTTTCATAACGAAATCTTGAATTCAGCATCCATTTTTCAGAGCTCCTTGTTGGGTTTGTCATATACAAACTGGACTAGTGTAATGCTGCAGCACATATGCTCCAAATTTTATATATAGTATATCTGAGAATCCTGCCACACTCACTCAGTATTATGGCTGCAGTCGCAGAGGAAGAAAGAGCGCATCTACAGTTGGAAACAGGTTGTCTCTGTCAACCAGGAAGCTCATATTTAGGGTATCAGATGCCAGACTATTCAAACTACATACTGCTGTTGCCAACAGAGCTATCACACATATAAGGATGTGGCTCAATTGGCATGCATTTTTCCTTAACTACTCCATGCATGGCACAACCAGCAGCCACCAGCCTGAGACAGAGATAGAAGCAATGGCAGAACAAATAGGGTGTTGTGTAAAAGGAGAGAAGGACGGAGAGAGAGAGGGGAAGGAGAAGGAGGAAGAGGAAGAGGGTGCAGTGATGACCTGACCCTCTCTGCTAGATTCCATGTACATCTGTCAATAAGACGTCCACAGCCGAATGTTTAAGAGCCGGTGTTGCACTGCTGCTCCCCTGCTGAGCTTCTATGTATACATTATTTGTGTGTGTGTGTGTGTGTGTGTGTGTGCGTGTGTGCGTGTGAGTGTGTGACGCCATGTGTTAGAGGCAGGCCCACATCAGGGTTCATACAGTTGAGCTAAGCCCAGTGGGAGCTGAAAGCTTAAAGAAGGAAATCCCCCCCGGCTGCTTCGTACACACACAGACACACTCACACACACACACACACACGTGCGTGCTCTCTCTCTCTCTATCCCTCTCCCTCTCCTCCTGGCACTTCATTAATGAAGCCCATGCTTGTATGTTTGGGGCATATGCAGCTCTCTTGGCCCAACACTACAAGTGTGTGTGTGTGTGTGTGTGTGTGTGTGTGTGTGTGTGTGTGTGTTTGTTAGGGAGTGAGACATCTCTCCCTATCACATGGTAATATATTCAGTGGAAGATCTCGGCAGAGGCATAATACTGCCGCTCTCCCCTGTCTGAGTCCATCTGTGATATGTAGAAAGGACATCAGCAGGACAGGGTATTAGCACTGGAATAATGCACACTGTTATTGTTGATGCCACATACTTATTCTCCACGCAATATGCCCCCTCACCCCGTAACATAAATACATCCATTGTGAAAAAATAAATGAGTGCAATACAATGGATGGCATGTATATTACCCCAGTGGAATGTTATGGTTTTATATGTTATATTGGAGGTGACTCATTAACAGCTGATAGATGGGGAATGAGTTTGGGAATGATCACTGGGGGTTAACACAAATTAATGAATTCAGCCTACGTGTGCATTATAGCCTAAAGAGGGGGAAAAAAGAATTGAAGCAACAATTTGGCTTCTGGACAGCTAATTTCCCAGTGCTATTTCCGTTCAAGAAATATAAGGTGTTGAAACCAGTGGAAACTGGTGCTGTTGAGTGGTTCACAGGAGGCCCAAGCTATCACCTTCATTTCGTCCTTGGTTTAAGCATCTGTGATATCCTTAAGGGCCAAGAAGTACAGATTTGAAAATGGCAACTATTTTCAGCAAACAGGGTTTCTTCTTGCTAGAGGGGTGGCACATATATGAATATAAGAACACATAAGTCAGGTGTTGTCATGTGCTTGAAGAGGCCAGAAGCTCAATCTGCCAGCTTCAGCACCTCTTGAAGAGGGGCTCTGGCAACACGGGACCGTTGTTAACTAAAATAACCTCCACCACCAGAGACACTCTGCATCAGATGGGTCACAGGGAACAGAAACTTGTTGAGGAGATTAAAAAAAAAAAAATCCAGAAAGACAAAACTCCCTCTTCCCCCGTCTCACTCTCCTATCAGCCTGGGCAGAGTGAGCAAGAATGTGAAAATGTAACGCCCCCGTGTCAATTTGAAAGTGAACCTCATCGGCTCATATGCCCCTCCACCTCTCTCCATCACCCCCCTCTCCACCTTCCCCCTCTCAAGCAGCTCTGTTGCTTTGGTCCGGCTCTGAAGGCCGTTCTTATTACCGGCACAGAGCGCAGGTCAGAATGGCAAGCCGGCAGCATACTATTAAAGCCTAATGAAAGGAATCTCTGCAGGGTCTGAGGTCTGCAGCGGCCAGAGGAGGCTGTGCTTCTGCCCATTGTTCTTCTGCTTCTTTCCTCACTATTCTGTATATTTTTTTATCCCGTCTCTAAATCTGGCTTCTCTTCTATCTCCCCTGCTTCTGTCTGTCTCTGTCTTTGTCTCTCTCTCACTCATTTTTCTGTCTTTTCCTTTGTCTTGTTCTCCCTCTTACTCTGCATCTTTATGTTTTATTCCACCTGCCTTTGCATCACATGGTGTGTTTCAGATGGTGTGTTTCAAATTATGTTTTCACTCCTATAAATTTGTCGAGCTTACTGTGTAATGTAGCTATAGGCTATAGGTAGACAAGGCTTGAGTTTCCCTTACTATTACTGTTGCTATTGCATGTTTAATACGGCCTTTGAAATAAATACATTGCATGTTCACCTTCCTTGTCAACATATGGTCCCAGTTGACCACCTAATAATCGTCTATGAAGGAATCACTCTGATGTTAATTGAAGAAAATGAATTTTGTACACTGATCCCCACCATAGAATTGTCTTTATTTATGCCTCCTCGACAGGAAGGTCACAGGTTAGGGTCACATATAGAAGTGGGATCCTAGAGAGTGTCTCCCAACACAGGCAGGTCCTGACATAGGGGAGTAAATCTTGGTTCCCACTCTCTAAATTTCCTGCCTTCGTGACCTGCAGTAGCTCTTTTTGCCACTTGTGTTGTAAATTTCTAGGAAAAAAAAAAGCAGAAAAGTTCAACTTTAGCCTTGTCATTTCTGCCATATACTCTGAAAACAAATTTGCATTGTGAAAGTGTGGTTTACAGTAATATGCATGCCTTTCTGTGATCAGGCAGTTTTTAACTATATGACTCATGCAACACTTTCTAGTTGACACCATGTCTGCAATTATTTCAGGAGGATAGAAAATAATGGTATTGTTCAGGAAGATGTAGTAGGCTGGTAAACATTATTGGATGAAGAAGTTGCTGATATGGATTGTTTGATACTTGTAAAGCATTGGATTAATATGTTGTAGTCTAGAACATGACAGAAGATTCATCTTTTTTGACTTTTTTCCAGATTTATTGGTTAGTTGAATGTATGAGAAGGTACCAGTACGGGTTCTATAAAAATCAACAAAAAATGGAGAAATATGATTTAGCCTCTTGTTTTGTTTATGTAATTTAGGATTCAAGATGTTAATGATTTATTTCAGACACTTTATTAAAGAATTAAACATTTACTTCAGGTCCAGGTTTATTGTCATTTCCACACATATGCTTGACATAGAGGGAAATGAAATATCCTTCCTCCTCGAGGACCTTAGTGCAACTTAGAACAGACCTGCAAACACCACACAGTCTTAAGGGTAAGAAGGAGGACATGTACATTAGCATCAAAAATTTGTATGTAAACAAGGTCGAGTGTATTTTCTCCCTATCGACATGATGTTGGAACAGTTTTTTTAAAACAGTTTTTAAATTTGCGTGATTGAAGTCACCGGTGATGGTGAAAAATCTGACGTGGTGTGCAGTTTGTTGTTTGCTGATGCCGCTGTACAGCTCTCACGGGTAAACTGCTACAATAACAACAGCGGTGAATTCCCTCAGCAGATAGCAAGGCCGGCACTTGATGATTGTAAACTCCACCAGTTGAGCACAGACAGCAGCTTCTATCTCTCCTCTCACCCTCTGTCTTTTTTTCTTTCCCTCAGTCTTTCTCTCTGTCTTTATATATTTGCTTCTGTATTTGTTCAGTCTCCTCCTCTCTGTCATCTCTCATTTCGGTATCTGGTGTAGTTTGGAGATAACTGAAGAAACAGGAAGTGGTTCAGGAAGCTGGTTGTTGATAGTACTTTAGAGCATAGTAAAAATACTGATAATAGTCATCAGTGCATCAGTTGGAATGTCCAGAAAACGTATGAGTCCGTTGTTTCTGACTTTGTGTTTTTATCAATTTTGAGCTTAGTTTTAATCCACCAGTCTACCCAATCATGGTTTCATACCATCATAGATTTTTATTTTGCATTATTTATTTTATTCCCCTCTCATAACCAAGGCTCAGCTGTCCTTGTGCCTTTACACATTGCAAATGAATGCATATCCATGCAAATTCTTAAAAAAGAAAGGCTGAGAATTTGAATATTTTGCTTAAAGCTACACCCAGGTCGACCCTGCCATTCGGCATTTGAAAGCAGTGTGTCTGTTTGAATACTGAGGATCTCTCTTTGTCATGTTCGCCAGAGGGGCTGGGTGAGCGAACCAGCACCGGCAGGATGGGCAGAGATCGGCTGGGTAGCTGCACACAGACAGACTAATTGGGAAAAGGAGGGTGAAAGGGGGGGCTAGGGGTGTTGGTAAGGGTGAGGAAAAGGTGGGGTATGCAGGAAGGGGGGAATCTAAGATGACGACAGGAGATTTAGGAGGGAGGTGAAGGAGGACGGAGAATGGGGGATGGAGGGAACGAGAGAGAAGGGAAGGAAGAGGGGAGGTGATGAACAGGGCACGAGAGCGTGCGGGAGGAAGAGGTGAAGAAAGGGTGAGTGGAGACACTGTGGTTTGCAGCGCTGATGTGTTAGTAGCCCTGCTGACTATGTCATTATACTGTTGAAGTGCTAGCTGGATAACCAGGGTCCCTGTCTGCTGCAAATCATTGTAGCCTTATACTGTGGTTGACACATACGGATGAGATAGCTTTACGCAGATCAGTTTTCTTGCAGTTATTAAACAGGAACTGGAACCTCAAAGTCCTAAAGCATATCTATGAATCAAACACAGCAGGCATCCGTTGGGGGATAGTCTCATATAGATGTCTAGTTTGAGAGAAAAAAATGCCCTGAGAAGTGTGACATTATTAATGTGAAGTATTTTTGAAGTCAACCACCTAGTGCACAGCTATAATATTGCACCATGGTGTTGCCATCATGTTGGATTGTGATAATGATTTATTATAACTAAGAGTTAATGAATTTTGAATAGAATTGTGAGCAGGAACCAGTTGGTCTATTTCAAACGTTATATGTTTATGTAACAAGATGTATGAATGTCGGCATTCCTAAAACTAAACTATGTTATGTAGCGTTCAACTACAGTGTGTAGCGACTGAAGCTAAAAATAAGCAGTTTGACAATAAAATATCTAGCATTTTTCTGGGGCTTTCAAACGTACCTTTTGGTCTTCCTCAGTGGGTGGAGTTTGATCAGTTGTCGTAGTTTAAAGATTCAGAGGGGTAGAAGCATTGTTGCTTTCATAGGACTCAGAATTTTGCTTAACAGGCATATAATTAGACCATGTGGTGTTACGCTTGTTAACTTTGTGCAGCTTAGGTGGCTTATCTGAAAAGATATATTTATACCCTGACTGAATATTTTTTTGGCCTAAGTTATGAAGTTTGGAGTAGTACACGTATATCTATCTGATAGTAGTTACAATTTTAGTTGATAATAGATAAATCATTATAACCATTACCTCCCACGAAGGTCATGTAATGTTCTGGCTCCATACTTTAAATATTTTATGCCATGATGTTAATGCTGTAAGTATACAGAGAGCAAGTTAAAACGATTTACATTCTGGAGAGAGGTAGTTGACCTCTAGAAAGAACAAAATTGCTGGTTGGATCCGCCAGTCCCTTGATGACTTGTACCCCTTAGCGGACCGCATGTGATACACTGCTCCAGTGCGGAGTGTAGTTCACAGTTGAATTGTCATGGAGATGCACAGATGTGAAACATACCGTGCTGTTTTAGATGTTTGAATGTGTTTCACTACCTCCCCAGCTTTAATTGATTTCCATTCATTCCCATATTGAATAAAAAATGTACTTGCAAAGGCTTAGCTTGAGTTACGTAATTCATCGCAGTGAACAGCTTGTCTCCATTACTCTGAATTATGTTATTTTTGTGTGGTAATGCAGCACAGGCTTCTCAAATCAGTCTGCACTTACAATTGCATTACCAGGAAATAATAAACTAACTCAGACAAAAAGTAAAGCAGACACGATGTACACTGTGATTGATTGTATAATGAAAAAGACATTCAGAAATATAAAACAGTATTGCATGCTTTGAAAACAGCTGACAGTAATGTAAAGTACATGTGAATTGTATTAATGGGCTAACACATGCAAAAGCATTGATGTAGTCCTTTAAAATCTGCTTCTAATAATGGTATACTAGTGGTACATTTACAAATTTGCCTGACACCAGCCTCCATTCCTCTTAAAACTACATCCTGTATAGAGGGCTCTGGGGGCCTTGCTGCACTGAACTAGGTTGAGTTAACCTGGGTAGCTAGCTAGATTGATCTGGCTGCAGTAGCTAGGGGAATATAAAGCAGGGCAGGGGCTTAAAGTCTGAGTCCCCCCAGGGAGGAGTCCTCACTGCATGGGGAGAGGGGCATGAACTGAGCTGCTTTTCTCTCCCTCCCTCCCTTGCTTCTTCCTCTTCCTTTCCTTCCTTCCTCCCTCCTTCTGCTTTTCTGTCCATCCAATCGAATATCTTCTCCAGCTCTCCCTGCCTTGTGACATTCACTCTTGTCAGTCTCTCTGTCTGCCTCCATCTTTCTCTCCTCCTGTTTTTCTCGTTTTACATTTAATTAATTTTCTGCATTTTGCCATCCTCATTCCTTCCCTCCTTTCATCTGCATTTTCTGTACAACATTCTTGTCTCTCTCCTCTATGTTTGCAAGGATATGGAAAACTGAACATTGCTCATGAAGTTCGCACCCAAAATGAAACCCCATCGCTGATGCTGAGTTAGTATTTAATCCGTTTATAAAGAACACTTTTTAAAAAAAAAACTGGTTAACATGATTCTGTCCCCATGTTATTCTCTTAAACGCTGGTTTTCCCATTTTTAGTGATGGTACGTGGCCAAGAGGGGAGGTGCATGCATATGTGTGTTAGAAACAGTCAGGCTGAGCCCACACAGTATGATGTGTCACGTGTCAAATCCCCCCTGCCTGCTGTATGCCTCAATCATATATAGTTTAACCTGCTACAATTACTTTGAAAAGAATCAGGGTATTGCAGGAATAAAAATTGAGTTTAAAACTATTTTTTAAGAGTAAAAAGCAAGAGTGGCCCTGTGCTGCAGAGTTTCTTGCTCTTCCCTGCTGTATCGGGCTATTCTGCTGGGGGTATGGTGCAAAGCTGCACGGTGCCGCTGTTTGCTGTTGTAGTGTTGTGGTGAAGCGATAGCAGGATTGTCCGCTGGGGGAACCCGTAGCATTCTGTCTCACTGAGTGATACCCCTGTCTCCACTCACGATAAACAACACACACACACAACACTGTCTGCCAAGCCCAGCCTAGCAGTAGATTCCTCCCCCCCCCCTTCACAAAGCTGCAAATATATTTGCTGCCTCTTTTTCTTTTGTCTTGGGAAAATGGCAAGCAGGGGGAGTGTGTGTGTGTTTGTGTGTGCGTGCGTGTGTGTGCGTGCGTGTGCATGTGTGCGTGTGCATGTGTGTACGGAGGTGGTGGGCTCCTTACTGTACTTAGAAACTGGAAGAACACCCCCTTTGTGCCATTTCTGTTTCGATATCCCCGTGTTATAGGGCCCAGTTGTGGGGAGAGGGAATGTGTAAGAGTTACCAGTAATACAGGTATTATGTAGGAAACCGAAAATACACTGACAGATGAGGAAAAGAAAGATTGTGAGTTGCATATTAAATAAAGGCGGTCTATTCCTTTGGTTTGAACTGAAAGAGGTGTTGGAACAGTAACACTATTGAGCTCAGTATAAAAGATTGATTCATCTAAATTACCAAAAAACATATTTGCTTACTTACCTTTAGTGGTACTGTATAGCCATTCAGATAGTTTTGGGTTTATTTCCCCAAATTTCTTTTTTTAATGTTTCGAGATATTAGTCTCTTTGGTCTCTTTTTATATGGATCTGCCTTCTGCCAGAGAAAGAGACCCAGTGAAAACTTCTGACAGTAAAGTCTGTGGTTTATCAAGAGTAATGGAGATTCCAGAAAGACATGCTTCTTATAAAATGTCATTTTTTAATTCTGCACTGAATTTAATTCTGTTTGACTCCTTTGTGTTGGTATGGGGGCAGAAATTTCAGAGAGGGATATCTCAAAACCATGACCAAAATATAAACTACTTGCATGAGTAGATACCACTAAATGTTTTTTGTAACTTGGGTGAACGGACCCTGAAATACATTTGGTGCATTTGCAGACTGAGAGAGATTTTTAGCCAAAGTATTTCCTGGTAGTGGCGTTTTATCTTACATTACAATAGTTAGGTTATGTTTTGGGGTTTGTGTTTTCATTAGCAGTTTCCCTTCAAAGTTTGTATTGATTTTCTACAGTATGTACAGACAAAATTACATTTAGGGATTAAATAATACTGCTCCATCCCATCATCAGAAAAGATGAGTGGTCATCATATTGATGTGTGTATATATATATTTGAACTGAAATAATTAGGCTATTAATCACTAAGTCTGTTAATAATCAGCCGCTACTTTGACATTTGACATTTTTAAAGCACGTATGCCATGCATTCACTCGTTCTACTTTCTCAAATGTGAGAATATGTTTAATATAATTTTAAACTGAATGTCTATAGGTTTTGGAATGTTGGTCAGACAAAACAAATTTTAATGGCTTTTATTTCCCACGGTTTTTTGACATTTTGTAGATTAAAAAAACTAATTGATTAAAGGAGAAAATCATTAACAGATTAACCGATAAAGAAAATAATTATAAATTGCAGCTGTAGGATCTGTATCACAAGGCTCAGCCGTCTAGTCTCTTTAATGGCTAAAGACAGTACATAAAGAAATGTCTATACACTGTATGCTACACTATACCTGAGGTACTGATATGTCTATAGTGCCTAGAATGTATATATATAGAACATGTCTGCTGTTCCTCTGACACATTATACACACATACAAACACATCACTTCCCATTGGTCCTGTATGAGATCAGAGTCTCTGCAGCCCCTCGACTGTCACTCAAACACAGCTACCTGCTGTGGGCGGGGCTGTGACAACTCTCAAATCTGGCAAGTCAAATGTTTTTATTTGTAGGGAAAGCGAGTGCCTGTGTATGTGCGCATGTGTGTGTCTGTTTGGGTTTGTGTGCCATATGCAGTGCGCCAGGGAGGGCTCTCTGGAACATATTGCTGTGCGTACATAGTGGTTAATAATAGTAGCAAACGCATACAGCGATGGCATCTCTGATGTGTGTGACAGTTTTACAGCCGCACACGCCAAGACACAGTCACACACATGTACACACACACGCACGCACACACTCCCACAGCAGAGACAGAGACCTCCTCTGCCACTGAGCCCTCCATCTTTGTTGAGTTCTCAATTTTATCACAGATCCTCATAAGTAAGAACAACCGATTCCCACCCACCCTTCCTCGCCTACCCGCCCCTCCCATACACCCTGTATGTGGGAACACGAAAACACACAACATATAGCGAGTGAAACTCACCCACACACACAAGCACATACACACACAAACACATACAAATGTACATGCTTAAACACTCTCTCACATTGAATGCACAAAGTCCTTGAAGCAGGCAGGCACTCACAAAATACACATGACACACACACACACACACACACACACACAAACCCTCATCCCCCCCTTCTGTCATAGCTCATTGTTGCTGTTGCTTGCTTGTCTGTTGTAATGGTTGTGTTGTGCTGGGGTGGCAGCTTTAAGTTTCCATAGGGAGGGGCAGGGGGAATCAGTGACTGCTCCCCATGGTGAGGTCTTTGCAACAGTAGGCAGCGGCAGCAGCAGCAGACATCCAACCTGTCGTCCAGATCCGTCTCTGGGGGAGGCAGAGAGACAGAGCAAGAGATAGACATAGAGATAGCGGAGCAGCAGCATCACTCTCAGCTCGGACATCTCCAGTCAGAAAGAAGAGACAGACCTTGGGCTCAGTGGCTGAGCTTGGCAGGCAAATGAAAGAGAAAGAGAGAGACAGCAAGAGAGGCCAGAGCATAGCAGAGAGAGCCACCCAGTCCCCAGGATTAGCCTGTGAGTTTGGCAGTGCCTGGCCAGGACTGAGAGAGAGAGGTAGCAGAAAGACATACGGCAAAAAGGACTTGGTGCCTGGCGTCTATTCTGGACCAGGTTAGCAGAGAGATGAGGAGACAGAGCGACAGACAGAGCGGGGACCCGGAGCTCGGAGGCTGTGTGGCTGGTCTGGAGTGGCTCACCCATATGGTGCTCCGCTCTGTTCCTGCTCCCTGTCTAAATCCATATGCTGCTGGTGGAAAGGTGCCCCCCTCGCCTCTCCCCTCCCACCTCGCTTCAAGAGCATGCAGACCCTCACCCTCCCCACACTCCCTCCAATCCACAAGGGAGGTGTTGGGAGGTAAAGCCCTGAAGACCCCCCCCGTCCCTACCTCTTAACCCCTCAGAGCTGCTTAGCCCATTGTCACTACAATCTGCCACCATAGCCTTGGTGTTGTGTGTCCCCTCTCTCTCTCTCTCCCTCTTTTCTCTTTCTTTCTCTCTTCTTTCATCTTTTCATCTCCTTTTGGCACCCAATAATCGATTAACTTATTAACTGCTAATTATTCAAGCTGTGGATCGAGGATCCCTCCCCATCCTTGAAAAAAAAGGGAGCATTTCCACTCTGTTCTGCCAAATGAAGTGGTTTATATTGCCCATTCATTTGGATTAAGTGCATTTAGGCTGCAGTGTTTGGGATGTGAAGACTTTGTCAGATTGCTATCAGCAGCGTTTAACATTAATCCTCATTTTGTTCAGCCAGTTGATAGCACCCACTTAGTCGAAGCCCAAGAGATCTTTACATTGAAATACACAATTATTATTTGTTTTCCTTGTGATGTATGTTTCTCTAAAAGGGTGTGTGTGTCTCTCCGTTCTGGTTTCTCAGGAAGTCCTTCAGACGATACCAAAGTTCTGCTTTCCCTTTGACGTGGAAAGGTACGGTTCCTCCCCCTCTCTGCTTCCGTGTTTTTTAGCACTGCGACTCACTTTAACCTCCTTCAAATAGCGCACACACACACACACACACACACACACACACACACACACACACATACTCAAAATTATGTACATTTAGTTCTCCTCCCACTTACAGAGACACACATACATTTTGAAAAGGAAATGAGATGCTTTCTGTGTTGTGCGTCACATACTTGTGTTATGACCTGTAAAATTACCATCACTCATTGATACTATCACATGGCAATTTACTGACTGTCAAAGTTTAACTTGCGATTGCAATTTGCCCTTCTGGTCTTAAACCCAAACAAAATTTCCCTACATAATTTTTTAGAAAAAAAAAGCAAAATATCCCCAGAAATGACACGTTAATGATAATGATGAGGGCCATCAGTGACCAGCCCACTTGATGTGTCAGGCACAGTATGTTTGAATGTGTGTCTGAAAGAATCCAGAATATAAGGAAGGGTCTTCCTTTCTACATAATATAGGTCCGGTCAGGCCAGCAGCTCTGAAAAGTACCCGACTCTTATTTTCAGCGTATAAAATGATATGTTAAAATTCCCTTTGTAAAGGCAGAGAGAGTGAGGGAGCTTGTAAGGGGAGCACTGTATGGTCTTTTACTGAAGCTGAGCTGCTGCCATCTAGTGGTGTAGGGATGCACAGAATTTCTCTGGAATTTACCTTAGGATTTGAAAAGCTTTTACAGGTTTCAAGTAGCCATACTGAAAATATGTGACATTAGATTTGGACTTTGAGTGGAGATTTAGCTCATGGTGAGACTACTATTTGTTTCTGATCTAGGTAGATCAAATTGTTTTTTGATATATTGTATTTCAAATTTACAAAATTTTATAGATTTACTCCAACCTATTGTATTCAGTTGATGTTAAGGCCTTTTGTGGTTTGGTCATTTGTGAGTGTTTGTGTGTGTGTCCTCTGTGTCTGGTCCCAGGGTGTCCCAGAGTCAGGTGGGGCAGAATTTCACCTTTGTGCTGACGGACATCGACAGCAAACAGAGGTTTGGTTTCTGTCGACTCACTCAAGGCTGCCGGGTCTGCATATGTCTGCTCAGGTAGCGCACACACACACACACACACACACACACACACACACACACACACACACACACACACACACACACACACACTTACATGCTCTTTTAATCGTGTTTGACTATTTTATGAAATTAGTACTCAAGATGCTTATATTTCTTTTCTTCTTTTCTTTTATTCTTCAAAATCATGTTTTCCTAATATAGTAAGTCTCATTACAATCTTTAACATATCACACACTTTGTTATTTCTAAAACAATAAACATATTCAACTACCATAAATTAAACGGATGTCAAAATAGAGACGACTGGATGTCCTAAAAGCTATTCTGCACTTCACATATTAAAAGATTTAAAGTCAGCCATTCACTTCCTGAAGCAGAATCAAGGGAATATGTGAAACAAGACTTGTTCAAAAACCAGTGTCTTTATTTACTCGTTCAAATAACCAAGACTTGGTCTGTTCTGCCCTTCTTCAAATTATCTGTGGATCACTGTCAGAACTGTTTTTTTTTTTTTTTTTTTTTTTTTAAGTATCTGCATTTATTTCTCAAGTGTGATGGAAAAAAATTAATTTACCAGATCTTAAAAGTGAACCCAGATTTTTCCGAGAACATTTCCATTCATTCTCACACTACACACTGAGCTGCACTATGCCAGGATAACAAATTTATATTCTCATCTGCCCACACAAATATGTTAGTGATGTGCCTATAATTATCCAAAAGTTTAGCAGTTTTTGATATTTCATAGGTGGATTTATCATATCACAGGGTACATAAATGAGGACACCAAACCCAGGAAAATTTCATTTTCTTCACATAATTACTCTCCAACAAAGGATATTACCATTTAATTCCCATGTAATTGCATGTTGACACAATGTTTTTACAGATGTATTTACCTTACCATTACAAAGAAGGAGCACTCCAGTGCCAATCTCAGTGGACAGGCTTTTGCACTTTAGAATAAACTGAGGAAAATCTAAAAAAAAAAAATCAATTTTTAATGACTGTATTAAGTAGTTTAACAAACAACAAACTGGAAAAGGAGCACAAAGCCTTTTCACTCCTGTAAATGCTGCTCTTGCCTCCGTGTGTGTGTTTGTGTGTGTATGTGTGTGTGTGTGTGTGTGTGTGTGTGTGTGTGTGTGTGTGTGTGTGTGTTGGGTGTGTGTGGCTGTTGATGGACAGTCGTGGGTTTGTCGCTGCCCTGATGAGCTGCTGTGAAGAACAGTGTCCCTCCTCCCCACACCACCCACCCTTCCCGGCCAGCTTCCATGGCCTTTGTCTTTCTTTTCTCTCTGTGTCTCTCTCTTTCTCTCTCTCTTTCTCCCTCTCTCTCTTTTCTCCTCGTTATTCGGCTACTGCCACAGTGCGACAGCAAAGACGCTTGGCCCATAATTATGCATGAAGCTTCGCTGCCAATTAGCAGAGGCTCCCCTGTCCCTCTCGCTGAGTTAGACATGCTAATTCATTTGACATATGATGTATAAAATTCATTATGCATTCTGAGTAGTTTGCATGGCTTGCTTCATTTATAATAAAATAACATATAGAAAGTTTTTTTTTTAATTCAAAATTGTTTGTGTGCTTCCCATATGCGTTATTCTTTCTTTTCTTTTTTTTTTTTTTACCCTGATCTTTTTCCTTTTACTATCTTAAATAACCTCAGTGTGTAGGGAAAAGATAAGTTGAGATAGTCTAAAGCATAACGAACATTTTAAATTTCTCACTGAAGAAATGAAGAAATGTGTAATTGAAGAAATGTGAGAAATCTGTAAATTAAGTTCCTGTGTTCAAGGTTCTTGGTCAGAAGTTTATTTTCTCTGTATATAGTTCTTTAAGCTGGTTCCATTCCAACATATTCATTATGCAAGCCAGTATTAAAGAAATTATAAAAGACTGCTTGTTTTAAAAAATTTAACTATAGAAAAATGGCACAAATACAGATTATGTTAGTTGTTTATCTTAAACAATTATCGGTTAAAATGTTTCTAGTTAAAATCTAAAGCACGAAGGCCCAGGCCCACTAGTTTATATTAATTTAATCTAGTATTTCCCATGGATATAAAATAAAAGTAATTAAAACAGTTTGCGTCTGTGTGATTGTTGAAGTGCTGGGACCATAAAATTGTCACCTCTGCTTACGGGAGGAAGTGCCTTAATGAGTAGGACAGTTTTATGTGTACAGCCCTTTATAGTCTCATTGCTTAAGCCATGGCCAAAAGGGCCGGGCAAAACGTCCAAGAAAAAAAAACACACACACACACACAAAAATATGGTATTATAACTTGTTCTATTTTATACTGTCTTCTCTCATTCTTTGCCTTCTCTCACTTTGAAGGGTTTTCTGTTGAACATGTGAGTAATTCAGAGATTTAGAATATGGATTTCTTCAGTTTTATTTAATGGCTGAGGCTTCAGGATACATTTTAGGGACTGCATTGCTCTGGTTAGTGGTCACTTATTGGGTTGCCAGAGGACACTTCCTTCCCTGTACTTAACCCTTGACCCGAGAAAGTAAAGGTGTAATGAAATCTTCCACTGAGCGGTCTACAAAGTGTAAAATGACTTACGATTACAGGTGCCTGTGCATTAACGGAAATTTAAGACTCATCTAAGGAGCAGGAGGAAGTGTCATGCTTAACACATAACCGGTACCTTATGGTAGCAAAAAGGGCTGAGATTAGTCCTCCAGTATTAAGGTTTCATCAAACAAGTAAGTACCGATGTTTATAGGCATGATGTGTGTGTGTGTGTGTGTGTGTGTGTGTGTGTGTGTGTGTGTGTGTGTCCACAATCTTTGGAGATTTTATGGATGGTTTGTTTTATTTTACTCTAGATTTTCATTGTAGGTAGATACAATGATTGTGAAAACTAATTTTGAAAAACTCATTTCAGCTACATTGGTGTTTGTGTGTGCTCCTATCTATAATAGCATAATTATAAGTTCCGAAGGTGCCTCCATGGCCCTGTCTTCTGTTACATATTTCCGTGCTGTTAGGTGGTCTGAGTCTAGGATGGAGAGCACGACGGACTGTGAGTGGGTCGAGATTAACTGGTTCATTCTGTGAGTACATGGCACTTTGAGAAGACATGTGTTTAAAATGGCAGGAGAGATTGCAGGGCCCCCACGCACTGAGCACTCCAGTGATGGATGCTTCTCTCTATCGGAGGATTTGCGAAGCACAAACAGATCTGAGCAATGAACTGCGACGAGTAGGAGTATCTCTCTAAGCTTTCCAAACTTTAACTTTGCATCAACAGCGGTGGGGGGTGTTGGTGGGGGGGGGTCGGATGGGTATGTACAAAAAAAACAAAACGCACAATAAAACAATACTGTTCATTCTACTGCATTTGAATAAGGCATAAAAATCCATTACCCATTGTAGGAAGATATTAGAAGAATATTGATAATTTGGGGTTGACTGCCTTCACCAGTGATCATGCATTTTCCTCTAAAACAAAGGATTTACAGCACCCTGATGTCGGAGTGTAATGACTGTGAGATCTGTGAGGCCTGACGGCTGCTCTGACAGCAAGAGTCCTATTTACATCCCCTTCAACTGTGAAAAATGAAGGATTAATATCCAGAAGCCTGGCTTTTTTAAATACGAGACATACGAGAGGCAGATAATACAGAGCCTTTGTTCTCCCCCTTAGTCTTTATGTCAGACTGAACTTTTTGTGTAATGGTTAGATGTAAAATGACCCCATATGCAGATGTTTGTGTTGTATGTTGTGTGACGTGGCAGAAATAGGTCTTCAAGTTGATATCCGGTCAGCTTGTGAATTAACATACGCGTGTTTGATTTAGTGTCTCCTGCGAGGGTGACCTGATTGCGGTAAATCTCCATGCAGACGTCAAAATATTGGCATGTTAAGAGGCTGATTGTTTCAGACTAATGGTCACTCAGCCTCTCTGATTGGTGCGCTTGGCTGCACTTCTCCGGGAACCTGGCCTGTCATTGGCCCCTTGCGGATTTAGCAATATGAAAATTTGCATTAGGTTCACTTTATTGTTTTCTTGTTGTCTGTTAATTCCAGTCTGCAGAGCAGCCACTGACCCATGCCCTGGAAGCTCCTCAGTCTCCAGCTAACTGCCTGAGCAAGACCTCTTTGGCTTATAAACTCACACACTCAAAACTCTACTTTTACAATTGTATTATTTCATAACCATGGAAATGCAGATTTTAGCTGCTTGTCAGATTTTTAATTTTAATGACATTATGGTTTTAATGACTTGTATTTAAGACTGTCTTCCCTTACTGACATTAACAAATATTCACCAAATTCACAGAGCAAATATGAGTCCACTTTTGATTGACTGGCTCATTTGGCCACTTATTTATTTTTCAACCCTTGCATCAAGGCAAGTTAATGAAACATTAATTGGAGTTTCTGTTTATTTCATCGCAATGCTAAGAAGTGCTTATCCAGAATCATTATTCATGCAGTGTTCAAAACTGCATGTTAAAAACCCAAACTAAGTAAAAATTCAATACCTTGATAGGACACCATGTTTTTATTATTTGATTACATAACATTAAATGAACTGAGCCCTCACAGCTTTTATGCCAAAAGAAAATGTTGGCCATCTTCCACTAAGAAAGCAAGTCGACTTGGCCAAGAATATGTCAACTTTGTAAAGAAAGCCATGCTGCAGATGCTTTTAGCTTATGGTGGGTGTACTTAGTGATTAGCTTTAACACAAACACTGAAGTATAAATTATTTTGAGCTTGTTAATGAATTTATTTATTTTACATTAATTACATAAGGCAAAGATTTTTTTTTAATATGTGAAGGGCATAAAAAGAAGCACAGAGAGGGAGGGGAGGAGGAGGAGGAGGTGGAGGAAGGAGGGAGGGGGGAGGCAGGAGGCATCTTGGGCTGCATTTTTGTTAAGCCTGTGCATCTGGGAGCAGCATGCTTGTAAACCATAGCATCCCTTCTCATCACATGAAAGCTTGGTGTTTTTTTTGTTAAAGCATCTAAATGTATTGTTTTTTTCTTCTATCCTCTCTTCCTATTGGCTTAAAGAGTAGAAATGACAGGAATTCATAGCATGCGGAGAATAGCATCCTGGGTATGAAGAATGTGAAAATAAGGACTAGATAGCATTTACTTTTTTTTTTTTCATTTTGTAACAGTGACTATACGATTTGGAGTAGCTATAGCTGGGGACACAATCCATTTTCAGTGTCCTGTGTACCGTACATTCGATGTATTAAGCAATAGGTCACTGACATTAGCCAGTACATACACCCAGTAATATTGCAAGACTGTATTTAAAATCTTAATGCTGTTTACATTTTGCAGTGTCCAGTGGATAGTGAAATAATTTATAGACGTTGTGACAAAGATAGAGTTATGACGCACAAAAAGTTTTCAGAGGGCTGAATCTTTCTGCATTTTCTTTTACTTTAACATCCAGCAAGAGTATAGACTCTGTCATATATATGACATTACATGTTCATGTGCTTTCATTCTGCACATCCTATTTGTTTATTATATATGATAAAATGAATAGCAATTTTTGCTTGTACAAAATGTTAATACATACTTTTGTTTCTCTGTCTCTTCCAGTTATCTACCATGGTTTGAAATCTACTACAAGCTGCTAAATACCCTGGCAGACTACCTAACAAAACAACAGGTAACGATCTCTTTAGACACCTACTACTTGTATCATTTAAAATGTATGTACATTAAGTGCTAGATAAGTACATAATTTAAAACATGGTAGTAGGATTTGAAGGAGAAACAAGCACACAGTTTTGTGTTTTTGAAACTGTACCGTGGTAAGATATTTTCCTCCATTCTGTTCTCTTTTTCTGAGTGCTGCATGTTGTCTTTTCTGTGCAAGTTTTGTTTGCCGTCTTGGGCTTGACTTGGCTTCTGTTGTTAGCGACTACAATGTTGACATTTCACAGACCAAACGCTGATCTGACACTGGAAGTTATTCCTGATGATTTACTGGAAAACAAATCGTTAAGAAAAAAAAAAAAAACACACACACATGCAGACAAATGCTCCCATTTCACAAAAGTATTTTCCCCTGACTATTCACTGCATTGTACTAGCAAAGGGAGGGGAAATGTAAAATATGCAACAAACTGGGAAGATGTGCAGCATCTAGCACAGGGTGTAGGTGATGTTCCCATGTTTAGACTGAAGAGAGAAGAAGAAGGAAGGAGGGAGGGAGATGGAGCAAGGAAGAGAGGCGGAGAGCTTTGGGACCGATTTCAATTGTCATGTAGTCACTGCTTCCCTCAGAGACCCTCAGAGAGCAGTGATCAGGACTAAGAGTCTTGCTAAAGTAGACAATCACATAAACATACACACATTTCTGTGACTGAAAGGAATTCAGTAGAATAATCTAACATGTATATATATAGAGACAAGCAGAATAGGACTCTTTGTGTGTGGAAAAGGATGTGGAAGACAGAGACAGAAACATTGCTGAAAATCCTGGGTGACTGAAGTGTTAGTGTGCGTGATTTGGTTTCTATTTACCCCGCTGTCCGTTCCAGGCGAGAGGGAGATGTTGACAGACGAGGGAAGACAGAAGAGCGATGAGGGTTTAAGGCGAGGGGTAAATGAACTGTTTCCCCAGGCCGTGTTGCTGACCATGCGTGTGAGCATTGAGCCTCTCATGACAGGAGGCTGTTCGATTGCACACACACTTTCCTCCCACCCATCTTCTCTTTACTGTATATTGCCGCCGATTTCTCTTGGGTGTCTGTTTCTCTCTGGCTCAAACATGCACATACATATATACACACACACGTGCACATTTCCTCAAACAAGCAACAGCTCGTAGCCACCAAAACCAAAACAAAGTTCTCTGAAAGGGCAACAGAAAAAGAAGCTAAAACAAACAATGCCCAACCTCTGTGTTCATAGTAGTTAGTTTAGTTTAAGTACAACTTGCAAAGTTTTGTCCCACTCGGTTTTCCAGCTAGAGGCCTTCAAGTGTAAATAGCAGTCTTGTCGTGGCGCTCATAAATGCTGGAAGAATAATCTTGGGGCCTGTTCTGTGGTCAGTCTAGCTCTCTGATGGCTTCTTAAAGCCCCTGTCGTTAGAGTGTAGACCCCTGCTTAATTACTGACGAGCGGTTCTTGGCCATAAATCAACATTACTGGATAATCTGCAGCCCTACGCTCAGCCCTCTTTTAACCCCACTATTGCTCGTTAAACACGTGTCAGTCGGATGTTTTAGAGCCCTTCAGGCCTTGCTGCAGGATTGCCCTCTTCTCTGCAGCAGCGCTTGTCCCAACACTGTTGTTAAGATTGATACATAACTTGTGACATCAACAGCACAAGTAAATAAAATTCACGTGTACTTTATTTTTTGTTGTTGTTTGTTTCTCTCCCCCAGGAAAATGACTTGAGTGACATGCTGAATTCTCTCTATGATCTGCCCGTGCCAAAGCCCTTCACGCCAGTCAACCTGAGTGTGGTACGTATAGATCTTATATTCCCCCTTATCAAATGCAAGACAGCTGAGAGTAGACACGGAAAGAGGGAGAGAGGGCCAGGTAGGTTGCTCTAGTAGTGGATTGCATCAGGAGGGAGACTGAAGAGAAGAAGAGGATATAATAACAGTTGGCTGAAGTAGTTAAAAGTAGAGCGAAAGACACTAACGACAAAATGTGTAATAGAAGAAAGTTGAGACAAAAAGGGAGGAATAATGAGAACTAAAATGAAATTGACACAAAGAAGAGAGGAGGAGACAAAGATGGCATGAAAACAGACAAAAAGAAAATAGGGCAGACAGGCAGAAACAGGGAGAGATCAACAAAGGAAAGAGGTTGGAAAGGAGGAGATAAATGAGGGAACAGCAGAGCAGACAGAAAGTGGAGAGCAGGAAGAGGTGAAGATACACTAGGTAGGAAGAGAGAGACACAGAGGGCCCACAACTGACATTCTGTTTGGAAACAAGAAGTGGCGCTAACAGGTTTTTGTGTGATAAGACCGAGCTGGACATGTTTAAATTTGAAGGGTCCTTTCACAACTCGTCATGTCTCCCGCTTATCAAAAACTGAAATGGCTTAATGATCCTAGGTCCCTCAAAGTCAGCCCGTGTTTGTGTTAACTCTGACACAATCTCTCCTTCTGTGTTTCCAGCCCATACATGAAATACTCACTCTTAAACAGTTTTCACTCCCATAATCCTGGCCTGTGTAAGTAGAATATAATGGTTTTCAATGGGATTGCTAAACTCGTAGTATTTTGCTCAGTAATATCTCTATTTTTGAGTTGCTTAGACTCCACACCGTAATGGGATCAAAAGAGTTTCAGTGTTAGCCGTTGTCCTTGAGGACCTTCGCTCCGTTTTTTGAACCAATTAAACAAGCAACTCTGGGTCTTTTCTACGGCATAGGTCTCAGAAGTATACGAATCTAATTACGCAGACGAATATACAACATAAGACTAATATGAGGTAATCAATATATTTCTATGAAGGTTAACAAGGTCAATTAAGATTCCTTGTGATTTATTTTTTCTTTGTGTCAGTTTTTTTTATCAGCCTTCTATGTGAACAAAACCTTTTCATCTGAATCTCAGAGCTTCATTGGAAAAGAAGCCCCGGAGAACAGAGGTGATAGCTTCATCTCTTTTCTGTAGGAGCCACTAGTTTGATATTTAATTGATGAAGCAGAATTATTCCCTAAAAGAGTGGTTTTTGTTTTATCATGGCAGCCAAGACGAAGGATCATTGTCCCCTTTCATGTGTGAACCCTGTTTTGCTCTCTCTCTGCCTCTCTCATTGTGCAAGAATGAGCAGTTGTATATTGCCACTGGGCAAGTACTGAGAGATCCGCGAAGCAAGGAGCCGGTGAGTGGAGTTGAATGAGTGAATAGCAGAAATGGGAGGAGGGAAGGAGGCTGCTGTGAAATATGAAACCGCTGCTGTACTAATCGCATGGGAGCCACGGCTTTCCAATTTGGCCAAATAAGCTGCGCTATCTTTTTAAATATAACAAAAACAAACTATCCTGGGCCTTGGTGTATGTTTCTTCTCCTCTGGAAAACAATCAAACTTTGTAAATGATTAATGCCATTCCACTCTGCTATATTCTCTCTCTGAATATCAAAAGTTTTTTCCCTCTCTTTATGTTTAAAGCAAATGCAATTGTGCTCAAAAAATCTTCTTGATGCCTTTCCAGTTAACCCACTTTCAATGTTTTTATATAAACATGTCATCAAAAGAACAAGAAAAAAAAAAGCAGATAAGCAAGCAAACAGCCAATAAAAGCCTGCATTGAGTTGAGGCGCATGGCTTGTGATTATCACAATGCCATGACTTTGTAGACCAATGGGGAAGGAAACCTTATTTAGCAGACAGAGGAAGGAAAAAAAAAGTCAGGGATGCCGAGAGATTTATACTGTACGGTATACTTTACTGCTTGCATGGCAGTTACAGGGGGTGTCCTTAGCCTCAAATTTATTTCCCAAAGTCCCTGATCTTTTATCACAATTTAATTTTTTGGCTCATTGAGTTTTAATTATCCTGTTACTTGTCTTCTTTTCAGTGGGTTTACGAATTGATTTACCGAAGATGACGTTGAAACAAAGATTTTTAACAACACTTGCTTTCCACATACTTAGTATTACTACAGGTGCTGAAAGATTGTTTTATTTGAGATGATTTAAAAAATGGAGCCAATACAGTTTTAGGAAAAAGCTGTAAGGGGCCTTATTTTCAGTTAAAGTATGAATCATTTAAATTTTCAGGTATACTTTAATGCACTAGCATTTTTTCTATTAGAAACTATTCAGCTCTTCAGTATATGTGTACTATAAAATCCATACAACTAATTACTAAAGTTCATTGGCTGTCTAGCCATCTAGTATTTCATCTGGTTATACATGTGTAATAAATTTTGTTATTATTTGTGTAGTAGCAGTAGTTGTTTTACAGTAAACCATTAGCTGTGATGCTAACTAGCCTACCTTTGCTTCTCAGCTATGGTATATTCACAAACTAAGCTATATTCCCCTAAAAAGAAAAATCTGTGGCACAGCACATCAAAATTTACCCAAGATACAGTAATTGTCATCAGAATAAACAAATTAGAAACATTAAGTACTACTTACTTTTCCAGCTGCGCATTATTCAATGGCAGAAAAACTAGGTGGTGGTTTTGCTTCTGTCTTGCTTACAGGCAAATAGCACCTTGTAAATAAAACAAGTGGTAGATGTTTGAAATTTTTAATCTGCCAAGATTTCTTTTTTTTTAAACATAATATCCACTTATATATCAAACTTGTATATTTAGCCTGCTGCGATGGAAACAGGGAAGAAAAGAGCTTACGCTCAATTCTAACAAATTCTTACATTACATGCGTATTCAGGACTTCCTACCTTTTAAATGCAAGTGTTGCGGCTAAATTTAAAGTAACAGTTAGATAATTATTATTTAACTGCCATGTCAAAAATAACAGTTTATTTGTTTTTTGTAGACACATTTTTAAGTTGTAATGGTAGCTGTGCAAAATAATACAAAATATGGCTGTAATAATTCAAACATTTCAACAAATTTTCCTTCCGTAAAAGAAGTGTGCACAGGAGTTGACAAATCATATGCTCATGCACATTTATCTTAGGCCCAGGAAAAAAACTCAAAAGGCAAATTCTTGGTCCCAGTTTAGTGTTTGTTTGTGCTCCATGTTTATCTCCTCTAAGATCCATTCGACTACAACAATCACCCTCCTTTGGGAATATGACAATTGAATACTCATGGTAATTGTTTTTACATTTTTCACACATAATACGAGCACTTAAGGAGTGAAATATTTTAGTTTGTTTTACATTAAACTAAAAGTTCCAAAGTCAACCACAGACAAAAAGTAACTGGCTATGTGCTGGCATTTCTTTCTCTTTTAATTATTACAGATAATGAGTTATATGCTCAAAGACTGTCACTTAAGACTAATTAGCAATATTCTTTATACTGATGGTGATGGAATTTTTAGCAGTTGGTTGAAATTTCCTGCTGCTGAATGAATATAAAATTTAGGGAAATTTCAGTGTCAGGCACCACAACAGTACTGATCAGCAGCACTTTATGTAGTAACATGCTCATGTCCAACATTGTAGTTACTGGAAAATGTTGAATCAGTTAGCTAAATAATGTCGTGGGTTAGGATTAACCCCACGCTGTTCAAATTGTTATGATTTTGCTCAGGACATTAAGCTGATATTTTTCCACTGTCGTGGTTTTTTAAATTTCCATATATTTTCTCTCTGACTGTGCCGGGCTTTCTCTCTTCTCTTGTGGTCTCGTGTCTCTATAATAAGAGACATCTTTCTCTCCTGGTGGTGATACTTGTGGTGGTGTTGCTGATTTTGAATGGCTCTCTATGTTTACATATTCTTAATCATGTTGTTTGTGATATAATGTATAACTGTCAAGTTGTCTTATATTTATAGAATTTATTTGGGAGGCATTTTAAATATCTTATTAAATAAATATTTTTCTATTTAGTGCATATTGACTGAAAAGTTTGCCACAGGGGTGCATTTGTGTGCAGTCATATAAATTGGAAAAATTTGTTTTCTAATCAGACTTAGGTTATGAATGCAATGCCTTCTTGCAACCAACTCTCAGGTGTTGGATGCTATTCTTCCTGCCACAGGGGCCACAAATTAAAGATATTCTCTAATATTAGAGCAAATGCTGACTATGTGCTAGCCTGAGATCATTTGTTCAACAATTTGCATAACAAGTCAATTGTAGTCACAAGTGTTGGCCCTTTACAGATGAACAAATTGTAGTATGTTACTTTAAATACTGTGCTTACTCTGTGAGAGAATCTACTGTACACACCACAGTAGATTTAAGCAAAGACCTGCAACAGATGGTGGCTTGAAGGCCTAAAGAAACGCAGGTGTACTAAGGATACAGGAGAGCATGTGTGAGAGACGAAATGGTGTGTTTCAGTTGGAGGTTTGTCTACCTGTCTCCAAACCAGAACCTCTCTCAGGCCCCTTTGATCTGTACACTGAACCTGCCCTGCTCTCCCAAAGTGAGATAGGCAGCCCTGTGATCCTCTAAACAACCTGTGTGTGTCTGTGCGGAAGCACACGTGCGCACATGTGCGCGCATACTTTGTCTGTGTCTTGGTGCTGCACAAACCGTTTTAATGCTTAAATAAAGACTCAGTTTTCCACCGGAGACATCACCCCACTCTGTGTCTATGGGGAACTGAGCTGGTATTGAGCTTTCTCTGTTCTGTAGGCCTGATAAAAGCATTGCCACAGTTCAGACACCAGCTCAGCAATTCATATAGACAGAGCTGAAGATGAGCCATAAATGATAGAACAAAGTGAACGGCCTTTCCCCCCCTCTTCCCCTCATTCTCTTCTGTGTGAGTGGTATGCTTCACTTGTGACCTTCCCTGTTCTTTCTCCTGCATGTTTGTGTTTTCGCAGCACTCCTACTTCATCGCCCCGGATATCAATGGATTGCCAACTATCCCTGAGAGTGTAAGTATTCATGGAAAAAGAAAAGAAAAGAGACAGAAGGAGACAGGGGATCCCTCTCTTCTAGAAACATCTCTCCCTCTAATCGTTTTTAATCAGATACACTTGTCACCTTCTGAAATTATTGCATCATCCTCTTGTTGCAGTTTTATCTCCTGTGGTGCTCGTACTTTTAATGTCGAAGTTCAGTGATCACCACGGGTATTAGAGGACTCAAACTGAACACGTTCTTTGTTGAGTTTCTATTCAAATTGTAGCTCAGCTTGAGCATTCCAGGTCTTTATGGCAAGGGACACCAGATGAAAACAGTAGTGAATCTGACAATTTAAGGCAACATTGACTGATAGGATATCTATTTTCTAAATATGACTGCATCGAATGGATAAAAGGCGTAAATGTAAATTCAATCTGTGTTTCTTGTCCATTTATTTTTACTGCAAAATAATATGTGCAAAGGTGCAAGTCCAAGTCAGTTTTTCAGCCACTACTGCATGTGTCTCTTTATGGCACACTGTGGAACTCTCACCATCTGTAGCATTGACAGTTTACTGTAAGCTAAGACAGTTTGTTAGGTACCTGCATATCCTTCTGTTCGTGTCTATCTCCAGAGGAACATGACAGAGTACTTTGTGGCTGTGGACGTCAACAACATGCTCCAGCTCTACGCCAGTATGCTGCACGAACGGCGCATCATCATTACCTCAAGCAAGCTTAGCACTGTGAGTTCATTCCCTCTAAGTAATTCTCTCAGCTGCAGTCGGCTCTGCCCTGTCAGGCACAAGGGGAAAATAGGTTGGAAAACAGTTAAAACATCCTAACTACTTGAAGGATGATTCATTTCAAAACATTATTGGCATAAGTTTCCTACACATTTCATTCAAGTTTAGGTTGAGCTTTCAGTCATAAAATGTTATGCTTTGTGTTTTCAGTTCGCCATGTTAGATACTGTGGGATTCTTGTACACTATCTCTCTTGCATCCAAACAATTATATCATAATGTGAGAAATGTAGCTAATTTATAGGCAAAAAGAGTCTCGGTTGCAATTTTTGGCTTCATATCAAATTCAGATATGGAATTACTATGCCAAAAAAGTATATAGCTCAAATGTAATTCTCCTCATCAATATTCCAGCAGGATATCAAACCCTACGTAGTACGATGAGAATATTTATCTGACATGGATACACTACTTGTACGGAGAGAGTCGAACTGATCTGCCCCCCCGACCCCTTTTCACCAAGGCATCCTGCGGTCAGACAGCCGCACTATCACTAAACTCTGACAAGCTATGAGATCCACACTAAAACTGGATTATATTTGACCGTTTGTTTTATAACTGCAACATATTAACGGCCAAAAAGCCTTAAATTATCGGTTATTAGATGTCTTAGTTCTTTCACATAATTTAAAGTCCCTTCTCTCTGTATGAGCGAGGATATCTCTCTGTGTCTTTCTCCCCCTCTCCCTCCCTCTGTTCCTCATTCCATCCTCCCCTTGTTATCTTTGAGACTGATGAGGCAGAGCCTCATGTATATGACAGATGAGATGGAAGAGGGAAGTGATGTCATCCAAGTCCTATCTGTATCTGTAGTGTAGCTGGTCCTGCCTTGGTATCTACAAGGCTGCAGAACACTGAACAGCCGGAGGGGCCTGTGGTGGTGATGGGTGCTGGAGGAAACGGTACCAAGGTATCCCACAGGAGCCATAATAAGTATGAGCTGTGAAAATTACCCAGCCCTGAGAGAGTTTCACCTGTCTCCCCTCAGCTCTTCAGATCAGCAGCACCTCCGCTCAGGGTCTAGGCAGCACACTGTGCTGTGACACAAGGGTTACACGATGTAATTTATCAGACTCAAGGGTGAAGGTGTTTTTCTTTTTTAGAAGGAAGAGGGAGTGGAGGTGATTTTTGTCTGTGATTTACAGTTTTCTGCAGCTCGCAGACAAATCTTCGCTTTTTTTAAACAAATATATGCCGACAGGATATTTTAAGAGCTTCCCCGTCAGACCTTTACCTCTGTGAGGCTTTTATCCTCTGCAATCCATCATCCACTCATCTGTCTATCCATCCATCTTCCTAAGGGAGAGGTGTTTTGGTTTGGTAGCAATATATGTCAGGCACTGTAGTACAAAGGTATTTTCACATCTCCACTGGGATTACTAGCAGGCCTAGTGTTATTACTGCTTCTGTGATGCGTTATTTTTTGCTGTTGGGTAGATTGACCTCCTAGTTCAAGTTGAAATGGCTGTAATGATTCTTGAGGCCAACTATGTAAACGTGTACATGCTTAACTGAAAAGAACGCAGCTCATTATCCACACCACTGTCTTGTGATCAAATATCTGAAAGGATGAGAAATATATAATTAATGTCAGAGTTTGTCAAAATGTTTGTTTAAGTGAGTGTTAGCAGTCACTGGATAGACAGGTAATATTTCTATAGTCTGCTTGCCACAGATAGAGGATGTATGAGAGATGGTATTGTTAGTAACATCGTTAGTACCATCCAGCTGCTTTTCACCACCTTTGCCTGTCCAGCCTCTCAGCCAAGCAGAGAGAAACAAGGAATGGAAGGAGCAGAGGGAGAGCGAAAGACACACACACACACACACACACACACAGATATACTGCATTTATTCTGCCTGCTCTAGGTGCTGCCTGTGTTAAAGCCCTCGGTGAACCCACTGTGTCAGTCTGTCGGTACATGGCCGGCGTGTCTCGCAAGCAGCCAACAGCAAAGGAATAAATCATGATCTTACAACAATGCGTCAGTTGACTTATTGCTGTTTCGTGACCAGAGGTGAATGGTATCACTGTTTTAAAAGGCCGGTTGGCGGTGGCGCAGGGGCGGGAGCCAGCCGAGCGTGCAGCCTTGTCATAGGGCCGTATAATAGGGCTGCATCAGCCCTTCCTCTAACTAGTCAGTAGGGAGGACCCCCACCACCATCGCCCCATCACCCTCCATGTCTTTCATCTGCCGAGGCCCCCCAGCTCTCGGCCCAGCCTCTGCCTTGCCTATTGCCCAAACTCACACAGCTCGGCCCCAGCACCAGCTGACAGCAGCCCTCTCATCAGCCTGTCAGGCCTATGCTAACAAGGAGCTATCCATCCACCATGCCCTAGAGTGCCAGCTGTCTCTCTGTTTCCTGCCTTTTCCTCTGTTGTTCCGCTCCTCTCTTTCCCTGACTTCTCTCTATCTCTCTATTTCTCTCTATCTTAGTTATTCCTGCTCACTGACATATTATTTTCTGTCCACCTGTCTCTCACTCACTCTCGCTGCACCTCTCTTTCTCTGACTTTGCCTCCTTCTTCCTCGGTGTCTTAATGTCTCTCTCTGTTGTTGGGCATCTGCAGAAGATCGAGACATTCTCCCCCTCCTTCCTTCACTTCCCCTCAACAGACTTATCTCAGCCCCATGCCATGTATCTGACTTAACATTTGCCACTGTGGCCGTGTATGTGCACATGTACATGTTGTGGGTGTTTGTAAGTTTTTTGCATGCATCTGTTTGCGTGTCTTTTGCACACCACAGGTGTTTCTACCGTATGCCGTATGTCTTTCTGTGAGAGAGTCAGTGACTGTGTGTGCATGTGTGGGAGGCTTGGCGCTAGCTGTTACCTGCGTTGTCCTGTGTGCCCTCTCCCTCCCTCTCTGTGCCACCTACTTGTTTGTGGCACACCTGCATTGTGCCGGGCCTGACATCGTTATTTGTCAACAGAGGGAAACGCATAGCGCCTGTAATTGGTGACTTACTTGATGCAGGGAAGGGGAGAGGGAAAGGCTAACACAGTGATAAACAAACTGGAGAAATGAGGGAGAGGTGGCAAAGGACAGTAGGAAAAGAGGGGGAAAACAGAATAAGAAATTAAAACTTAGGATGTAAATGAGACTGGGAAAGGAGAGGAGAGAATTAAATTTGGAGAGTGCGTGGGGACAGAGTTGGAAGGAAAGGCTAGTGGAGGGGAAATGAGTGTTTAAGGCTGGAGTGAGGAGGTCAAGAACAACTCTGGTGATACCATTCCTCCTGTCAAATTGAATTACACTGCCTGCTGCAGCAGTTATTTGTCTCACACTCTGCTCTCACTGTAAGTTAACATGTGCAATAGGTTCCTTCATCTGAGAAAAGTAGATAAGCAGAGAGAATAGGTGTTGATTATATTTCCAGTCTGGTAAAAGGGCTCAATCACCTTTTTACTGCCCCTTTATATGTAATATAATCTTAGAAAGTGGTGTACGTAGGCCCCCATAGTAGCTTTTTCTCCATTTTTTGTCGGAGTTTCAATTCAACATGTCCAGTTGCTGAGGTAAAGAGGAATGGTGTGGGTGTGTGGTACTGACAGAGTCTACAGAGCTCAGAGATGCAGTATTGAGAAGATCTGAGGTCTCTGGTGGGTCTAGTTCTTTAGGGAAGCATCACTGTTGAGCGGTTGTGTTGCTGTTCAGGCATTTAGAGGGACAAGCTTATCTCAATATGATGATGTATGAATATGGAGAGCAGTTTTATGGCTTGTGAGATGCCAGAAGAGTTGTGGTAGCTGCCCAGAGAAATTAGCAATTTTTTTGTTAACTGTGCAAATCTGTGTCATAATACTGCTTTTTGGTTAATTCTCTATAGAAAAAGCACATTAGCTATATTCCTAAGACATACCAATTCCAGGCATGTTTTAACTGTATGGTATGATCAAAGTGGAAAAGTGATATAATTAAGTCCTACAGGTGGGTGAAAAATTAAAGGGAAAACCTTAAAAATGAGTGGAGAAACAGGATGACAATGCCCCCATCCATAGGGCACGAGGGGTCACTGAAAGGTTTGACGAGAATGAAAATTATGTTAATCATATGCTGCGGCCTTTAAAATCACCAGATCTCAAACCAGTTGAACACATATGGGAGATTCTGAACCGACATGTTAGACAGCGCTCTCCACCACCATCATTAAAACACCAAATGAAGGAATATCTTTTGGAAGAATGGTGTCCATCCCTCCAGTAGAGTTACAGAGACTTGTAGAATAAAGGCCAAGGTGCACTGAGGCTTATCTGGCAGCACATAGTGGCCCAACACCTTACTAGGACACTTTATGATGCTTTTTCCTTAAAAAAAAACAAACAAACAACATAAAGTTGGTTCAAGTGTGCACAGCAAAAAAAATTATTATTTTTTTTTGTTCAGTGTGCTGTTGATATTATTGTCCCACAATGCAATGCAGAAAGGAAATGTAGGAGCTGCTCACAGCTGGAAAATGGTAAAACAAATTGTAAATGGTGGTAAAAGAGCTTTATGAACACAGAGAAAAACCAAAAATAACTATTAAATCTTTGGGAAAACATTTAATGTCTCTTTTGTGAAGTTTGTCAGTGACATTTCAAAGTTACAGTTTGATTAACATCCAAGAGTGCACGCATAATATAATTTTCTTGTTGGTTTTGGAAGATTGGTCATATTTTTTTGTATATGAACTGCAAAAACAATATGCGAAGACATTTAATATGTAGTATAAACTTTACACCATTAGTATATAGTCTGGAATTTGGACACAGCAATTGACTCACGCCCAGACCAAATCATTGACAAAACTGGTGTGTGACCTCTTAGCTTAGGTTTATTGCTACGTACTTCAAAGTTGCAATGTAAATTTTTTCTCTTTACTTCAATCTTCCTTCTTCTCCCACTTTCACCTCCTCCTCTTCATCTCTTTAAGTCTCTCGGCCTCTCCCTTTCTGTCTCTTCTTCCTTTAGTGTCGTTGAATGGATCTGGGAAAACCAGTGATAGTATGGACACTTTCTGTCTCAGCTACAGCACACTAAGAAAGCTCTTAGGGCAGAACCAAAGACCTTGAATGTTTTTTTGAAGCAGGCTGCTGCTTTATAATCGGTTAGTTTCTCTCAGAGGAAGGGGCAACACACACACACACACACACACACACACACACACACACACACACACACACACACACACACACACACCCTCACACATACACACACACACACACACACACACACACACACACACACGCAGAGAGGCAGGCAGCCCCTCATTACCAGGCAGAGCCCTGGTCCCTGAGGACTGGACCCAGCACCTAATCCTGTATTTGTTCTTGGGGACTGTATCTGTGATTCTCCATTGAATGGAATATTAAGCACCCAGGTCTTTTGTGGAGCGTGTAAGCCATTTGGCTCCACTCATCTATTATTTATCAGCCTGGCAAATATTTTATCAGCCTTAGCCTCTCATGACCCACTCTCATGTGAAGCCCCCCTCTAAATGAAGAAAAAAAGAGGAGTACAATTTCTCTTTTTTCCAATTTATCTTCCCTTTACTTTTTGCCTCATTCGTTCTAAAACCTGAACAAGGACACAGGGATTTGTATTAAGCTGAATTAGAGAAGCAAATATGTGAACTATTCCTCTGCAATTCCCTCCAAGTTATCTTATCTCAGGCACACTGCCACCTACATCGCTTTGGAGATAGCAAATAAAAGAAAACAGAAATCTAGATTTGCTTTATAAATCATTATCTTAGTTTCAGTACCCCCCCCCCCTCCCTCTCAGCCAACTCCCCCAAGCCAGCCACCCAGCCTGAGGAGAAGAAGAGAAGCAGAGAGAGAGAGACTCCTGTTTTCTCTTTCAACCTGAGAGTAAATCATGCCAGTTGGGGGACTCACCTTGAGGCCTGGTGGAGATAATTGGAGTTGGTTAGCGAGGTGTTCTGTGCCATTACCTCCTGGTACCAGCGAATGGCTGGGGCTTGTCTTGCACTCCCAGAGGAGGAATACACTCGCCTGTTGGCTCTCTGCTATGTGTGTGTGTGTGTGTGTGTGTCTGTGTGTGTGTGTGTGTGTGTACGTGTGCACGTGCTAGTGTACGTTTGTGTGTATGTATACCCAGAGCCAGATTGCTGACCTCTCTTCATCACAATTTAATGACCCGTTACCGTCATTGCTTTGGAAAAGGAAGAAGTGTGTGTTGGTTTTGATAGTAGCTCTTCCACCAAGTGCTTCACTTTCACACATTAATATTCATAGCATTGATTTATTTTCAGAATTAACCAAAAAAAAAACAAAATGTTTGCCAGGGAATTAATCCTGACAGGAGCGTGGCATTGTTGTGTTTTATTTGAAGACAGCAGGCAGCGTAAATATGCATATGCAGATACACAGAGCAAGACACCAATTAAATGTTGATTAAGTCCTAACTATTGTGGGACTGGGTGTATAAGAGATTGCACGGAGACAATAAAAAAAGATCATGGCTTTTTTTTCCCGGTTGATATGAAAAATGAATGCAGTTAAACATGCAGGGAGGGAGGCACATGGGCACGGACAAACACACACACACACACTATTTTTGTTTATAGCTTTTCAGATGTCCAGGCTTGATGTTTGGGTGGATTCTGAGGGGTGTGGCCCTGTTTCTTTTTCTCTGGCAGTGGTGGTTTTCAGCCGCCAAGCTCGCCCACTTTTGGCCGGTCAATTGTGACACTGTGTGTGTCAGTGAGCAGGGGGTCTCCTGGTAGTTGTGCTTGTGTGTGTGATAGTGTGTGTCCGCTTCACACATTGACTGTGAAGCTGCAGCAGTATAACAGCGGCTGCTGCTCCGGGGTCCCGGCGGTATTGGCCTAGCCCGCAGTCTCTCTTGGCTAACTCATGTTTCATTCTTTGGCAATTTGCCCTAATGAAGTCCCGCAGGAGCCCCTCAGACCTCTGTTCTCTTTCCATATTTAATCATGTTATTTTAATCTGGGGGATGAGCTAACGCCTCTTTCTCCTGCCTTGTCTGTGTGTGTGTGTGTGTGTGTGTGTGTATGTGTGTGTTGCAGGTCATTACTATAGCTGGGTTTTCATGAGCTGGGATGTCAAGAGGGGGATGCTGGCTTTAAGACAATGGGAGACAATGGCTCTAATTCTATGTGTAATGTTGGTCTGACAATGTAGACAGCTTCTTTGAAAATGAATGTCATATTCATGTGATTGCTTCTCATTATTGTTAAAAAAGGGAGGTTACTTATTCCATTTTTCCTCTTAGTCATAGTAGTTGGGGTTATTTTGATTTTTTTTATGGTTACTGTCAGCACCGTTTTGGGCTGCTTTTGTTGCTTTTATGCAGGTCATAGTAAAATTCTTACTTTGACATTTAATTGAAAAGCAGTTCATTATGAACACGGAGATGGTATTTGCACTTTTTTTTTAAAAACAGGCTCAAATCTGTACTTTAAATTAGTTTTTAATTTAGATTTGTACTGCCATATGCAATAGTAGCAATATGTTTGCAGTGATGATCCCCCACCACTGTGTTTCTCTTAAAGACAGAAACACAGTAATAAAGACCAGCTAAAGACGGGCTCCTGTCAGCTGGATGATCTTCAGCTTTCAGTCTGTTCTCTTCTCTTCCTCCAATAATTGCTTGCAAGTCATGTGTTCATCACTATCACATCTGCACTAAGCATGTCAGTGTACCATGTATTTGTGAGCAGGATTAAAGGCTAGCAACATGTTTGTCAGTGATAACTCAATGAAATCAAAGTAGATCAACGCATCAATAAAAGGCACCACAACATCAGCAAGATGTGTAGATGTGTAGATTTTTTGAAAACAGGATATTAACAGGATATTGTTTGGATGGAAATAGAACTCTTGTTCTCTGTAGATCTAGGCATTGTAGAAACCTAGTTAAATAAGCTGTTGAAATGTAATAGAAACAAGAAAAGAAGGAATATCTGTATTTAAGGCAAATTTATTGCATTTAAAACACTTGCTGCAATTCTTTCTTAGGGTCAGTTCTTGGGATTAAAATCAATCAAACTTTGAGCACAGAAGAGTTTTTCTGCCTTTAATTTTTTGGTGTCGTGGAAAGTTATGTTGAGTATGTTCCTCTTGTCTCCTTCCCTTCTTCTGTAGTTAACTGCATGTGTCCACGGTGCAGCTGCTATGCTCTTTCCCATGTACTGGCAGCACATCTTCATCCCTGTACTGCCCCCGCATCTTCTGGACTATTGCTGGTAAGGCCTACCACCTCTGGAAAACACAAACACACACACACATTCAATCAGGATCATCATAATAAATGTTAACCCCCCCCCTGTCACTTTCTCTCCTTCTTTCACTCATTTTCAAGCCACCTTCCGACACACACGTGCACACGCAGGCAACAACTGACACAGACAAGTAAACGCATACCACGCCACGTGTGCTGGTCACGCACTGAGCTCTACCGCTAAAACCGTGGCGTAAAAGTGCAGATGCACATGTTCACACATTCTCCCACCCGATCTTCGAGTTGTTCTCACGATTCCTCTCGTTGTGCGCCTTCTCCTGTGTGGCGCCTCAACATAATGAACAGCCTAGATCACCTTGCTCCATATTTCATGCCAGTGCTAGCGCTACACTCTCATCATCTTAGCCCTCTCAGGGGTTCATTACTACCCATCCAACGCAAATCCTAAGAATCTGAATGGACTTGATTGAAGCTGAATGGGGAGCAGAAGTAATAACTCATCTACAAATCTACATGCGTTCAGGTCAACTTCAGATCTGTACGTGTTAAAAGAAAACGCAGTGTGGGGAAGTCAGCTTATGTAAAAGGAGCTGTTTTTTGTTGAATCACTGCTGATAGCTCATACAGCACAGGGCTTTACCATGAGGGACACATCAGCTTTAAAAAGCTATTCATCACTGACAGGAAAATGTGATTTTCAACACTCTGTGGAGACTCATCATTACCTTATTTAATCACAAGGGTGTTCTCCATGCACTGATTAGATAACTAAATAATATTACATGCTGTGTGTGTGTGTGTGTGTGTGTGTGTGTGTGTGTGTGTGTGTGTGTGTGTGTGTGTGTGTGTGTGTGTGTGTGTGTGTGTGTGTGTGTGTGTGTTTGTACTGTACATATGAGTTTCTCCGCTTTCTGGTGTGTAATGTGTGCATGTCTCTGTGTGCATGTTCATTAAAATCAGTACTGTATATTCATCAAACAGAGTGGACATTGGCTACAGCGCAGAGCTACAGGCCTGCTGTTTGTGTTGCTGTTGCTTTAAGTTGATTACAAGCCTGTGGCTTCTGAATCATTCTGGCCAGGAATACAATGACCCAAAGCTATTTGATTATTGCTGCCTCTGTAAACCTCATCATAAAAATGGTTTCTATTATTTGACGGTTTTTGTTGATTTTATTCATCTCGGTAGATGGGAATCATACTACACATATGATTCAACCTTTCCATGCTAGTTTCAGTATGAAGATAAGAAGATACTTTCTCAGCCTACCATCTTATTAGAGGAAAAACTCCATTAAATGTCTTGCAAAAGCAGTTATTACCATTACTGATAATATTATTTTTATGATTATACTGGATAGTAGTATTAATAGCAGTTGTAACATTATTCATCTCTGTATTTTTTCTGCAATGACTTTCCTGGTAATTTTATGCTTACTGATGCCTGACAGTTTTAAGACAAAATGTACAAAACTACTTTGAATCCCATTTTAACACTTTAATACGCAAGTCAGTGACTGAAAATCACAACTACTCATTAGCAGCAGAACGAAGGAGAAAGTTGTTTGTTCTTTTTAACAGGTAACTTTAACTCTTTAAAAACCAGTCCAGTAATACCAGAGCAGTTTGATTTTTCTGCTACACACACCGGTTAATTAAATTTTGTATCCCATATTGAGTGTCATGGTAGTCCTTGGGAAAATAATTTTGAATAGTCAGCGGTCGTGCTCTACATGTAATATGATTTGGTAAAAACAACATATGGAACAACATATGATGTTTTTTTGCCTGTGTTATGATTATGTTATGACGAATGCGGCTGTATTAAAATATACAGTTCAGATTACTTTCAGTACATACACTGCACATCTGTTGTGGTGCAGTAGTTTCCACATAATTTCCAACAATGATAAAATAGATTTAACTTTTAAAATAATCTTAGCTTTTCTTATTTCTAAGTCTTTCAGTCTTTAATTTATTTTTTATTTTATTTTTGTTTTTCAAATTAATAATTTTAGTCTGTAATACGTAAAAATAATCACAGATGCCATTACAAATTATATCACAGTCGGGTCATGTCTACATGGCATTCAGGTTACAATTGTATAATACAGTGAAAAGCAACAAATCATCGCATTGCAGAAGCTGTAATTTATGCCAGTTTATTGCTAAAGATTTATCTAATATCAAAATAGTAATGTAATACATTTCTGCAGCTCAACTAATCTGTTAATCAAAGAGTACCCTCGACATCAAAGTTTTTACTTTTTCAGATGGGTGTTTGAAATGTGCTGTGCTAGTGTAGCCTCCATAAATATTTCTTTACTCCATGTAACCATCTGATATTGATATTGCTCACAGCTTTGTTTTCCTCTCTCCATCCACAGTGCCCCCATGCCATACTTTGTGGGAGTTCATCTTAGTCTGCTGGAGGTATGTTAGTTAACCTGTGGGTATCCGTATGTATATGAATGTGTCCTTGTCAGTTGATTTTCTTTAAAGGAATAAAAATCATTTAGGGAAGGTGCTGTAAATTTATATTGTATTGCTGCACCTGCTATGGTGCTATGGTAAATTTCGCAAAGACAATTTTTGGCACCTCCAACACATTGAATCAAAAAAAAAAAACTGACAGAATGTTTTTTCCCCTTTAACTCCCTCTCTTGCTTGTGTGCATTCTTAACCAGAAGTACAAAAAGACAGAGAGAGAGAGGCAGAAAAAGCATCTGCAAACAAAGAGCTTTTCTACTTCATTGTTAAACCCTGTGTGTTGGCTGGGGGTCACCAGCACCGCTGTTGTGTGTGAATGCATGTTGCAAGCACGCGCATATTTGCGCTTATGTGTAAATGTTAGCATGTAAGTGTGTGTGTATGTGTAAAATTGTGCAAAGGCATATGTTGTAATTCACGTGTGTGTGTGTGAAATTGTGCAAAGGCATATGTTGTAATTCACGTGTGTGTGTGTGTGTGTGTGTGTAAAATTGTGCAAAGGCATATGTTGTAATTCACGTGTGTGTGTGTGTGTGTGTGTGTGTGTGTGTAAAATTGTGCAAAGGCATATGTTGTAATTCACGTGTGTGTGTGTGTGTAAAATTGTGCAAAGGCATATGTTGTAATTCACGTGTGTGTGTGTGTGTAAAATTGTGCAAAGGCATATGTTGTAATTCACGTGTGTGTGTGTGTGTAAAATTGTGCAAAGGCATATGTTGTAATTCACGTGTGTGTGTGTGTGTAAAATTGTGCAAAGGCATATGTTGTAATTCACGTGTGTGTGTGTGTGTAAAATTGTGCAAAGGCATATGTTGTAATTCACGTGTGTGTGTGTGTGTAAAATTGTGCAAAGGCATATGTTGTAATTCACGTGTGTGTGTGTGTGTAAAATTGTGCAAAGGCATATGTTGTAATTCACGTGTGTGTGTGTGTGTAAAATTGTGCAAAGGCATATGTTGTAATTCACGTGTGTGTGTGTGTGTAAAATTGTGCAAAGGCATATGTTGTAATTCACGTGTGTGTGTGTGTGTAAAATTGTGCAAAGGCATATGTTGTAATTCACGTGTGTGTGTGTGTGTAAAATTGTGCAAAGGCATATGTTGTAATTCACGTGTGTGTGTGTGTGTAAAATTGTGCAAAGGCATATGTTGTAATTCACGTGTGTGTGTGTGTGTAAAATTGTGCAAAGGCATATGTTGTAATTCACGTGTGTGTGTGTGTGTAAAATTGTGCAAAGGCATATGTTGTAATTCACGTGTGTGTGTGTGTGTAAAATTGTGCAAAGGCATATGTTGTAATTCACGTGTGTGTGTGTGTGTGTAAAATTGTGCAAAGGCATATGTTGTAATTCACGTGTGTGTGTGTGTGTGTAAAATTGTGCAAAGGCATATGTTGTAATTCACGTGTGTGTGTGTGTGTGTGTGTGTAAAATTGTGCAAAGGCATATGTTGTAATTCACGTGTGTGTGTGTGTGTAAAATTGTGCAAAGGCATATGTTGTAATTCACGTGTGTGTGTGTGTGTAAAATTGTGCAAAGGCATATGTTGTAATTCACGTGTGTGTGTGTGTGTGTGTGTGTAAAATTGTGCAAAGGCATATGTTGTAATTCACGTGTGTGTGTGTGTGTAAAATTGTGCAAAGGCATATGTTGTAATTCACGTGTGTGTGTGTGTGTAAAATTGTGCAAAGGCATATGTTGTAATTCACGTGTGTGTGTGTGTGCGTGTGATATTTGTCTGACAGTTGCGGCAGTGGCAGTATTTATCACACTCTGCATCCATGACAGACCCCCTTTCCGCCACTACATAATTAGTCCAGATCAGCATGTGAGCCTCCACTGCACAGCCTGTCAGAAAAGTGACAAACTAGAAATTCACACACTATGCTGTCTCGCCACCATCCACCCCCCTCCACACACACACACACACACACACACACACACACACACACACACACACACACACACACACACACACACACGTATACACACAGAGAAAAAAAAACATGCAGACAAACCCATACATGCAGAAACTTGTCAAAGTACAGCTCTGTCCCCTCCCCACATCATTAATGACTGCAGTACTGGCTCCTCATATTGTGGCTGTCTAAAGTAAACTCCCGTCGCGTCGTATGACGCTTGAAGGCGAACAGCGTTCCCCGACCATCAGAGGCTTGTGGGAAAATGTGCAACTCCTTTCCCTTCATCTCCATCCATTCTAATCATTATTTCACAAAGTCTTGCATTTCTGCCTGCCCACTGGCACGTTTCTGAGAACGAGAGATAGGAGGAGGGAAAGGCAGAGAAAAGAAAAGAAAAGAAAAGGCAGAGATGGGTGATTTTCTACGGGGAGAGAGTGGGAAGAAGGGGGCCAATTACCAGTGTGGGCAGTGAAGCCACCTGCCAGCGCATCATCTCTTTAATTAATGGAGCACTGACGCCGGTCAGTGCTACAGGAAGCATCACCACAGTGTCAGGGTCACTTGCACATTTACACACGTTCATACACACGCTTAAACACACACACACACACACACACACACACACAGAGAAACATTCAGAACAACACACTTGCTTGTCTTCCCTGTCTTTGTCAAAGCAGGAATCCGTTTGTTTAGCTGTTTTTCCGGGTGTGTGTATTAAAGCTCCTCTGTGAGGCACTGAGGCCCCGCTGAGGCTGTGGACGTACTAGTACCCACGCTGCTAACAGTATATACTCAGGTTCCACCACTTACTGGACTCTTGCCATAACAGCAATATATAATTCAATCCACTGACCAGCAGACTCCAGACCTTCTCACACTCCCACACTTGTCTGGTTCTCCTAATTTAGCACTGCTTCACAGCAACAACTGCTAGTGCATATGTATGCCTCCTTACTACCTGCGTTAGTGTGATCTTTCCCACATTTTATATCATTTCCTGCCTACTTTTTAGCCTGTTTACATACCTACCTTATCGCCGGCTTGGCTGCCTCGCTGCTTGAGTTTCAGGACATCTGTCTGAGTTATTGTTCTCTCTCTGAGTACGTACCGCTAGCCTGGATGTTTCTTGCACCCGTTGTTTGCTTCTCAGGCTTCTTTGCCTGTGTGCCTGTCTGGCTACAGTACTTTCTTCCCACTTCCTGCCTGCTTGCTTTTCTGCACCCAGGGACTCAAGTCCTAAATTAAACTGCAAACCGAGTTTGTCATAAAAAAAAAAAAAAAAGTCAGGGCTTTTGAAAAGCGACAGAAGCAGAGAGAAAAGCCTTTGTCTTTGCCATGTGATAAATTAAGTGGCAGGCTCAGAGCTTTTCTGCTTTGATCCTCTACTCACCATTTTTCCTGACTAATGACAGAACATACCCACATATCATGTCAAATTACACCACCTGAAATGGAAGCTTCACCGGCATTAATATATTTATTGTAACAAATTGTTGTTTTTGTTTTTATTCCTATTCATTTTTTTTCCTGTCTCCTCTGATCTTTTCACCGGGGCTAGTAGATTAATAAGGAAGCAAGCAGGTACTAATTGAGTGGAATTCCAGGTCTCTCGCTAGTTTGCTTGTTAGTGATGAGGACATGCCACATGGCATTTGATGTTTGTGTTTACACACACGGAGATGTTTGAGGCATTGTGCAGTTTGTCAAACAGAGACCTGAAATCTTGATTAATGCTGAGCGATTCTCTGCCTTAGTTGAACTGCCGCACGTTGTTTCTGAGCCATTAAAACCACTCTTCATTTCTCTCTAATTCTCACTGTAACACTGGCTACTTAACACTCTGGCTTTATTCAGTGTGAAACAGAAACCCAGAGACTTATAAAGTAATGATTATTCTCACTTTAAAAGCCCAGCATCACTTTGCATGAATATGTAAAGCATGTAATCGATTAAAAGGTAAAGGCCACAGGCATTTTTTTTTTTTTTTTTGCTTATTTCAAGTCTAACTAAGAGGGAAAACAAAGCACTCTGATGTTGATTTAAGCAAACCTACGATATCCGTCTAATTATGGCAATGCAGGCTGTGAGCACATGTGGACTCTATTACGTTGCTCGGCTGACCAGTGGCCATGCTTTTAGCAGGTTCAGAGTTCACAGTTGTCCTGAATTAGCCGCCCTCTTTCAGACAGGACCCCTACACCGGCTCCACTAGTGCCCGCCCCTTAATGGTCTTTTCCCGCAATTTCACACATAATATTTTAGATTTATTGACTATTACAAATGCTACCATGCCAGTAGCGGTTCCGTTTAGCAAAAAAAGGAAAGATCTGAATGGGAGAGTAATTGGTAAAAGGTCAAAAAAGGATGCAACAATCTTTTAAGAATAACTTTTGACATTTGTTAAATTGGAACATCACATGAATCAGAGGGCCAACATTAATTCTGCTTTTGGTCTTGATTTGTCTTTTTAAATGTTGAGGGCATGTTTTGAGAGTTAAAATAAATAAATTAAGTCAGTCTCTTTAATTTTTTGTTTTTACCCCCCCCCCCCCAGATTTATCAATTTTATTTGTAACATGCATAATATTTATTGAATGTCAGTCTGTTCCTGATCCTATTTTAACCAGTATATTTTGGTATCTTTATATATAAAATAATGGAGATCAAGGAAATTTTTTGTTCCTTTATTTGAGTTTGTGTTCTGTTATTTTAAACATTGTGATATTATTAGATAAGTAATTTTTTTTTTTTTTTTTAATATAGTGTATTTTTTTAGCAGGATTTTGCATATTTTAAGATTGCTGAAGTTGAACTGAAAGTTTCAGTAGTTTTTACCCATTAATAAATCATAATAATATCCAAGAGACTGTGCTTGTGTCAGTAAAATCAATGTGTTGACAAGCACCCTGAAAAGAAATAGTCAATAAAAAAACTGTAGTTTTTCCCTGGAAGATCAAGGTATTTTTGTTTCTTTTTCTGAGATCCACAGTTCCTCTTCCGCACAGAGATAGTGCTGATAAAGTTATAATTGGCTTTTGGTTGGTGTAGCTGTTTACCGCGCTAGTCATTAAAAGTATCCAAGAATAGCAAATTAGGAGTCTGTTAATTCTGAAAACAAACAGTGTGCGACTGAATCAGAATTGTATTTGATCCTGGCAATTGATCTCAAACCAATGACGGAAGAATTTTTTCATGTATTATTCTTTCTGTGCCACATATTCAAGGTGAGGTGCTACAATGCAGCTTACATCTTTATTTTCAGATGCTCTCTTTCACATCACAGCCTAATTCCTTCTATTCTCCTCCTCTCTGCCTCTCGCTACTTTGCTGACACCGTGTACCCATACATTCCAAGCCTTCATACATTTGATCATTTGTATTCCCAATCAAGGGGGAAATTTACAGCGTACACTCCTACTTCCTGTATTTCAAGCCTGCATTTGGAGGTTTACAAATGAATGAGGGGGTTGAGGTTGTGTCTGTGCGCCTCTCCTGAGATCACCTGGCACACTTAATCAAACATCGCGGCTTTAATTTGGTGTTCAGATTCCGACGCTCCCTGAAAACAACATCTACATCATCATCTACAACAGAGTACAGCAGACAGCAGCAACACTCACATACGCAGATGCACAGGCACACACAGAGACCACCTACACATTGTCGACCAAGAATGTGCGTCAATGACACTCAGCTCCAGTTCAGGAATAAACTTTTGCTACTCACAGATTTTTGGTTTGTCCACCAGATTCCCCCATTTTAAGTTTAGATGCAGCCAAGTGGGTTTCATTTCACTGGTGTCTTCCCAGTATAGCGGAGCCACCTACAGTAGAGCCCCTCACATGCTGTACTAACTACATGGTAGCTGAGTGCTGGGAATGTTGTTGCTCCACCTCAGTTACATACTGTACTATACCAGAAACAGTCTCCGCGCTACAACATATAATACACACTCCAAGCAAAGTATCTGATTTTGTTGCTGTCGTTGAGTCTGTACTTTACCAACTGCAAATGTCGGGATCTGTTCATTTGAAACTTTATTTGACAGGTTATGATTGTTTTAAATGGCGCTGAACTACGCAGACACTCTCTCCGGAGTGTTAGCAGTCCTCCATTTACTCGTGGAGTTTAAAAGCTGCACTTCATTTTCACATAGTCGCTCTGCCAGCGGTTCACTCTGGATTAGAAGTCAAAAAGGGAGAGCAGCATCACCCATTGCGTTAGTTATTGAAGTGAGAGATGACATTTAGCTGTAGTTAATTATGTATGCAAAACTCAGCCGCTCAGCTGCTATAAGAGGTCAGCTTGACAAAGTAACCTCACACCGGGGAGAATCTCATGGCAATGAGACAGCCCTATTAAAACACACACACACACAGACTTTTTCTCCCCTTCGCTTTCTCACTCTTTTTCATTTCACCTGACTAATGTATTGTATTGCATGTGCTTAACAGCAGATCAACATATTGTATGACTAAGAATTATGTGTCTGACTACATGTATTAATAGTCCATCTTGATAGGCTTTCTCCATTTTTACATATTTATTTCATCCCAACACTTTGCTAATTTAATATTCACTGAAGTTATTTAACCATCCTACCTCAGGCTTTTAGTTAATGATATTATGTGGTTAGTCATAAGAGGATGTAGTTGATTCCACCCCTGTCAACTTAAGAAATATCCCCAAAAAGTTTAATTGTAAGACTAAAAAAAGGAGTAAATTTGGGAAGAAAAAAAAAAATCATAAAATAACACATTTTTATTTTAAATTGAATTAATTTTCTGGAATCCAAATGACATGCTCATTTTGTACATACATATACATATATATATATATATATATATATATATATAATATGTGTGTGTGTGTGTGTGTGTGTGTGTGTGTGTGTGTGTGTGTGTGTGTGTGTGTGTGTGCGCATGTGTGAGAATATATGCCGGTTCTCTGTGTCTTTGTTCAAATTTGTATGTGTGTTTCTGTGTGTGTGTGTGTGTGTGTGTGTGTGTGTGTGTGTGTACAGTTCAGACTGCAGCACATCAAAAGAAAGTGGGAGATTTTCATAACTATTTTTTTCTTTGTAGTTCTTTAATTGCATCCCCATGGCTTTCTTTCCCTGGACAGAATCTTAAACAAAACATTCTTTTTTGTGAGAAGAAAACCCAACTTTTTTATTTATTTATTTATTTTTTAACAACAGACAAGTGTCAGGGTCGTTATTTGGGAGGATTTTTTATGCTCTAGTGAAAATTTAGTGGAAAATTCTAAATATATACTCAGTTTTTTTTCGTCTAACTTTTTTCTTTCATTTACTGATTTTTATTTTATTTTAAATTTACTTAATAGTAAATATAATATTGTCAGCCTGGATTATATTATGACATCTTTTGTCTGTTTTTTGTAGAAATGGAAGTTAATGATTTGTCCAATAATTAATTAACAGCAGTGACCAGGCTTCATATGTTTTGTGGTCTGTTTATATCATCACTTTATATAAAAATAGTGCTTTTTCATGCACATCATAATGTGATAAAACTAAGATTGTTTTGCCAGGTTGAGTTTTATAATAGAGTAGTAGCAGTTGTAGGCTACTCTATCTCTTACAAAGAAAGTGAGAGATGCTTATGTTTTTGTCAACCTCACCATCAGTATTTTTTAAAATTTTCTTTTTCTCCGAAAGCTTGTGTTGGCATAAATGTACTACAGACTGTGTACAGTACCTTTTGTATTCTGCAAATGAGTGTGACATAAGCTGGGGTCCTTGATAGATTCTTGATTTACCAATGCATGGAGACACTGTGTGTGCACACACATGTACAGACACTCACACAATTCACACAGATGCCTGGTGTCACCTACAGTGGTATCATCCCTTACAGTCAGGCAGGGATCATCGTTGCACCTGCTAATTACCATCTCCAGCTGGAGAGTTAAATGGAGATCTGTTCTATGTCTGACCTTTGACCCCTTGCTCTTTATGTGACGCACTTCAAACCCTGTTTGGGGTTGGCTGGGCTGGGCCTTAATGAGGCCCCATGTCTGCCCTCTGTGGGCTGTGCGCCTTAGATGCCCTGCTTTCATCCTAGACCATCTTCCCTTGATGTAAATTGAAAAGATCACAGCTATGGGGAGAAGACCTGTACTGGAAAGGCCTCTCTGCATAGATTATGAATATCATAACTCAACAGTTTTTTTCTCCCTCTCCCCCTACCACCCACTCCTCGCTCTCCTCCTGCCACCCCTTCCCTGTACAATGCTATAGTTCTAATTGGACCCAATGGGGGACTCTGCCTTTGATCTCATCACCGCCACTGTGACTTTACACTAAAAAATGTCACTGCCAAATAAGGTTATCACCTGTAGAGCTTGGCCTTCCTCTGATGCCTGTACGCATCTCGTTAGCTTCACTCAAACTGCAGAAGTTAATTAGTTTGACAGAGCTATTACCGTGGAGGCATACCTGATGATTTTGGTGAAGGCGTCATATTCAAAATCCAATTGCTAAACGTACATTTATTTTTTTTTGTGTCGGATGTGTGAAGGAGGAGAGTGCGCTTTGCTTTTCTATTAGCAAAATGCTATTCTGGTTTTTTCCATGCACTGCTACGGCTATATATCTGTTATACGTGACAAATTAATTAATCACCTAATGTGACTATAGAGGAATATTTTTCATCATGCTTAATTTTGCTCGTGAATACACATGAAACTTCGAACTTATCGCTTTATCACCCATTTTTCTCAAACACTGGGAAGCAAAACACAAGTGATTGTGTCCCCACTTCATTAAAAAGTGTTTGCCACTGCAGTGCTCTCACCCGTTCAAAGCTTCTGTACAGAACTCTGTGTGCAGAGTAAACTCAGCTATCCCGTCTTTTCTGACAGTCTTTGGGGTATGCCTCCCCCTCTCAGACTGACATTGTGTTCGCTTTGATTCTCCCCCCAAAAAAGACAGTTTAATGATTTGCAAGGATGAAAAAAATCAGTGAAAATGCACATAAACATGAAATATTAATTCCAGAAAGGGCTTTACATAAACATAAAAGCATTTAGCACAATGAGTGAATATGGAGATGACACTTGTTAATTTAACCGTGATAAACTTCTATTTGATGCCTGGGAGCATTTGCAATGGCAGCACGGGGACGTTGTGGAGAGTGAGAAAGCCCAGGGGAGAGGAATCAACGCTGTTCATTTTGTCTTTGTCCCAGTTTAAGACTGCCACTCTCTCTGTCTCACTTTTTCTTTCTTTCTCTCTCAGCCTCTCTGTTTCCTTCTGCCTGTCCTCTGTATCAGCTGTGCTAACACTTTGCTTCTCCTCTCTGTAGTTTTCCAGATAGGCTAATTGCAGTCGCCAGGCCATGATATCCTTCTAAAGCTGCAGCTTCACAGCATGATACATTTTGGCCACCTCTGATTGAAATAGACATGATCATTTTTCCTGCCTTTCATCTCTTCTTGCTTGTCTTCCTGCCTACTAATACTGCTACTACCGATGACAGCATTAAAACTAATAGTATTGATACATGTGATAAATGTTCCACGATGCTTTACAGGAGTGGGCAAACCAGACAGGAGTAACACATGAATAACTGACTCACACACTGATCACAGAACCACCAGAGCACACACCACGAAATATTGCACTGTATTAGGAGGTGATTGAATGGACTGTTGAAATATGCAGTGCAGTGTTAAATGTAATAGGAAGACTGCTAAGCAAAAATGTTAATTTACTCTATTCCTGGTTGCTTCACATGCACTTTATCTGCTCTGCATGTGCAGTCAGTTTCCTCCCCCCATATTCAGGCAGCAGAGTGTCGAAGTAAGAAGGTAGAACATCCTTACCTGGAAAACTTTGGGTAATCTGCCCTGCTTTTGTGCCTATGAGCAAGACACCAAACCACAGGCACAGTTCTATAGGCAACATTCTTCTGCGTTCTGTGTTTTAAGAATAAGATTTTGGCGTTTTTAGCCTATTATATTTTGGTATACAGTATAAAATATACAACAAAACACTGCAAAGTTATTCAGGGAGGAATTACAATTAATCTGTTTTTCACTAATTGAGGTTGAAGGTTAAACAAAAGGTTTTCGTTTAAAATCATGATTCAAGCCCTTGCAACTGCTAACAGCCCACACCAAACAATATTACAGCAATCTAGACCTCCTATGCAACCCAGTCATGCTCTTCTGCTAAGCAGGCACAGCCCACACAGAGAGTGGCAGTCCCTCGCTATCTCTGCCTCCTTCTCGCTCTGCCACAACACAGTCAGACTACTGCTGAGCAGGTGAGGAGAGCCTCTTGACAACTTCCTTCCCAGACTCCCCAGGGCCTGGTGGCCAGGTTGAATCTTTTGTCATCCTAAAACAAGCTCAGGCCTGCTGCTTCTCCACTCTCGCCTGGCGTCCTGGAAACAGAGCTGGGAGAGAGGAAAAATAATTAAAGACATTTTATGTCAAGAGTCCCTTTCTAGAGGGAGTCCGGGAGAGCCAACAGGGGAGGGGAAAACAAGAGGACTGGAAAGAAAGAGGAGGGGAGTAAGAAACAGAGGGAGAAGCGAAAAAGCAAGAAGGTGATGGGTAAGAAAGCGGGGGTAGCAGCCTGGAGAGAGAGGGTGAAAGAGGAAGAGTGAGGATGCGAGGTTGCATTTCCTCTCTGCTGCTACCCCCCCCTCCCCCAGTCCTCTGCTCAATTAGCAAAGCAGCAGGTGCTCCCAGCAGCACAACAGATAAGCTTGGAGGAAAGGCTGAAGCTTTACCCTTTCTTTTCTTTCCTTTTTTGAGATGACCTGTAAATGTGATACTTCACACCCAGAATGGGCTAGCTGTTTCCTCCACCAATTTCAGAGGTGATAATTTAACTTTTACCCCCAACCCCACCCCTTGCCACCACCACATCCCTCCCTCGATGTCTCTGTCCCTTTTTCTCTCAGACGTTGTCTCTTTATATTTTCACCAGGTGTCCTCTTTGAAGAGCAAGTTGAAGAAGCAGTCAACGGCAACAGGAAGTGGTGTGGCAAGGGCCTTCCTGAGAGCGCAGGCTGCCCTGTTTGGATCCTACCGAGATGCCCTCAGATATAAACCAGTAAGGAACCAGTGTCATTAATCACTACAATGATCTTGAGCATCCATGAGCAATGTTAGGGCCCATATATACTAAAATGAATTTTGGAACATACACTTGTTTACCATCAAATCCAGATCGAGCCACAGTGTTTTTTTTTTTCACTTTCCTGCAGTTAATTTTGGTTTTAAATGTCCTTTTTTGAGATATCCATGTTTGGGATTTCCGCCACCAGGCCAATACAATAAAACTGAAAGAAATTTTGTAAATTGTGCTCAAAGCACTGAAATCTGTCATGTTAAACAAGAAAAAACAGCAACTTCTCTTACCAAAAATACTATATCTCCTGGTGATCGACAGGCAGCAGAAAAACAGAATCACCAAAATGTTTTTAACTACCAAATTTCAACAGTGCTTATACTTCTTTGGCTTGCATGTAAATAACAAGACAACCTACACTATATTGAGTATAAAGGCCACAGACTATATTTTTATCCAAAATTAGAAATGTTCACAGGCATGAATATTTGCTCTTTAGAATGTGTAGCACATAGTAGCGATCTCAGTTTTGCTGATCTGAGATTTCACTGGCATCTGGTTAGACTGGGGCGGTTTTGACTGAAGGTAAAAGGTGCGTTTTCAGTCAGAGAGCAGAGCTAAGGTGGGCCAGTCTGAGGCAGTGAAATGTCAGAGGAACTGAAAAGAGTCAGGACGTTCCCTTTGAAGATCCCTTTTAGCCACCTTTGGTGTTTTACTCTCCTCTACTAAGCCCCTCTAACATTGCTTTTCTATACCTTTTCTGCTTATCAAGTCTGAGTCAGAGCAAAGCAAACTACAGCATGTCCTGTTTGTCAAATAGCGAGCCCTTTGTTCCTTTGGCTTTGAGATTAATTGGACTTTGTGGACTACCGGAGTCAAGATGCTACATTATTGATGCTGTCTCTCTTTTTTCTGTATACAGACAGTATAAGAACAAACTGCCTCCCCTCTGACACAAGCACTGAGACTTGGTGTATGTGTGTTTTTGTGTGTGAGCACAAGATGCAGTAAATTCTCATTTCACTCACGCTCACATTGTGTTTTCTTTTAGATGGGACCTGAATAAAAGCCTTGGAGTTTACATACATGTACACACATAAACATGCACAAACTGCACATCTGTGTTCACGAAGACACTGATGATACTCCCTGTGTTCTGATATTTGTGGACTATCACTCTGCTACTCTGACTTTAGGAAAAGATCTTAGACAGAGCTGAGCCGAGTGCTATGGTTAAAAGGCCCATATGCCTCAACAGAAGGAGGGGTGTGGATGCTTGGTCGGAGTCTTGCTGAGTTGTAAATGAAACAATACTGGAAAATGATAATGAGTTGAAAAGCAATCAGCTGATTAGAACAGCATTTCTTAGGTCATCAATTTCAGCTCACGTCGATGCTCCCACAGGTACTTCTCACCAGCTCAGAGAAGAACACGTCTGGCAAGAGAACCTGAAATAGCAATTCAAATTAGTTTTCACCACCACTGAGAAGCCAAGTGGGGTAGGTGGGTGTGTATTTTCCATGGCTGTGCGCTCAGCACCTATTTAGTGCAGAATTAGCCGGAGTTCTACTCAAGTAGGCATGTAACTAGTTCGTATCATCCAACCAGGTATGAAAACTCTGAGTGGGGGTGGTCAGGGTGCTCGGTCAGGGTGGGTTTTTAAAGGTATAGACTAGATATAGATTTAGTGCAGAATTCCTTCCCATTACATATTCTCAGATATAGCAGAAAGATGTATTCGAAGAACATGCAGGTCTAACCTCAGCTGCTAATTTATTAGGTACACCAAGCTAAGAGTGATGCGGTCTAATACAACAGTCCTACATATAACACATTTGCCCAAATATCTGACAAAAAAGAAACAAAGAAAAAGACAGATTCAATCCATCATTAAACTTGGACTTGCAGAAACACAAAATAAAACAAAATATAAACAGCATAAAATCGAACCATGACGCAGGATAAAAACACTGAAAGCTTGTACTACAATGATCACAGTGTAGTCTAAAGAATATTTGGAATTTCAGTCTTAAATTTAAAGAAGGTGTTCTTCGACCTTCAAATGAAACACCAGTCAATACCAATAATCTGTGTAATTATTAAATCCATGTAGGGCAACACCTTTACATTAATTTACATGATCTTAAATCATGATCTCATTAAGAGGTTTTGAAGACTACTCACTTGATAATCTTATGTAAATGGCTACACATTTGCCAGAATTTACATTGAATAAAGCACATCGATTTAGCAGCGTCCATATCCCTGTATGTCTTAAACTGTACCCAAGTAAATGATAATGTCATATTCATCGATTTCCCCTTACTGCTTCAGTTCCTCCCAGATCATAACATTCATCCTTAAAAAAATAAAAAAATAAATAAAATAATAATAAAAATAATGAGTGGAGAAACAGGATGACAATACACCAAAGGGGATTGAAGGTTCACTGCATGGTTTGATGAGTATGAAAATGATGTGAATCACATGCTACGGCCTTTGCAGTCACCAAATCTCAACCCAACTGAACACCTATGGGAGATTTTGGACTGACGTGTTAGACATTGCTCTCCACCACCATCATCAAAACACCAAATGAGGGAATATCTTTTGGAAGAATGAGGTTCATCCCTCCAGTAGAGTTCCAGACATTTGTAGAATCCATGGCAAGGGGCAATGAAGCTGTTCTGGTGGCTCGTGGTGGCCCAACACCTTACCAAGACACTTATGATGGTTTTTCCTTTAATTTGTCAACCGCCTGTATGCACCAGGTATGGGTGAAGTTCATCACTGGGATTGTCAGTACAGCAGTACTGATGACAGCAGCCTTGGAGGAAGTTAACAAGTAATGGTAAATGGTAGATGGACTGCATTTATATAGTGCTTTTCTAGTCTTATCGACCACTCAAAGCGCTTTACACTGCATGCCACACTTACCCATTCACACACACATTCATACATCGCATTCACACACTGCTGAATGCTCATTTACCACACAGCATTTTCTTTAAAATGACTCTTCCGTAAGCAAGGCACTAAACCTTTACATGTTTCATTAAAATGTGTTAAAACATTGCAAGTACCAGGTGTGAGTGCAGATGGCTCTCTCTGCTAATGCAGTTACACTACCAGCCCCATGCTATTGCTCCAGATACTGTTTTAAGTTAAATTTATTGGCTAAATATAGTTAAGACAGTGGAGGGGTTTTTTTTTTCCTACTCTTTGTCGTGCTGTGTGACCTTGGTGACCCTGTTAAAATAGATAAAATTAATATAGATTTCTAGCAGCAGTAGCAATTGGCATTCAGCGCCGGCCTGTGTGAACCACAGGATTTTGTTGGATACTGATGTGTACACAGATCCAGTCTTAAAGTTGATGTGAAAAGTTTTTTTAGTAGCAGATAGTTGTTAGTCTCAGAATGTTGTTCAGTTTTTTTTATCTGCAGTATGGTCCGAGGCTGTAGTAGCCAGCAAAGCTGATTAAACTACAACTGAAGCTACTTTCAAGTCGGGTTTTACACAAGTATACGCCTCAAAAACTTTTAGTGATGTAAGTGGAGCAGTATTCCTGTGATGTAATTTGGGCCACTGGTATCATCCTTGAAAATGGGGTTAGTCTCTAGTGTCGTTAAGTTGTTTTTATGTGTCACACTATGCTTGTAGCCTGGAACAGACAAAGCGCATTGTTTTACACCAGAAGAATTTAGAGCATCATTGAAATATGTGAGAATTATGTTAATTACGAGAAAACATGAATTGGAAATGACCGTGGGGCTGCGTGTGATTGGCCTGCAGTGGTTTTGTTGTCATCCTCCGTGTCTATAGCTCACAGGCCAACAGACATGATGTAAGAAATAGTAATAATGTGATAATGTGTTAGTGTGGGGTACTAGGGAGTTTACTGGGACACTGTCTTCTGGTCCGGGGGAAATTGTGTGCGGTCTGCCAGGGGAACTGTTTTATAAGGGACTGTTTTCTGTTTTTTTTCTTTAACGAATACTCTTCCTCCTCCTCCTCCTTCCTTCCTCTTTCCTTCCTGTCTCTCTTTTAGACTCATTTTCTGTTTCAGGCTCACTTAAGCTCACAAATGAAGAAATCAGTTGAAATAGTTCTTTGTTAGAGAAGACTTTTTGCAGTGCATAATGAAAACAGACATGATGTGAGTGTCCTGCTGCTATGAATTTTATTATAAACCTTATTGTTTAGTTGAGACCCCCTGCCTTTCAAGACACCAAACGCATCCGCCTTCCTTCTCCTGGCTCATTTCTGAACTAAGGGAACATGGTGAAAAACAGATTGGTACAAAGAAAATCCTAAATGCCAAAATGAATTAGAAATAATTTATTATTTAAATTTTTGTGTATTTTAAATAATGTCTCTGTGGACTCCTCAGGGGGAGCCAATCACATTCTGTGAAGAGAGCTTTGTGAACCATCGCTCGAGCACCATGAGGAGCTTTCTGTCGATGGCAGCCAACCTGCAGCTCTTCAAACAGGTAGAAACATCTGTCTGTGTGTGTGTGTGTGTGTGTGTGTGTGTGTGTGTGTGTGTGTGTGTGTGTGTGTGTGTGTGTGTGTGTGTGTGTGTGTGTGTGAGAATTGAAGAGTTTCTATTAACCAGCATTGACTAGTCATTTGACACACTGCTACCAGTAAAATTGATTTGTCCAATTGAAATGTGGAAATTCTGGGAATATATGTGATTTTATGTGTAAAATAGGACCTTTACTTGTTTATTCATCATAAGTACATACTGTAAACATCTGCTGTCACTCACATGGGTACATTGACATTGAGGAAAGCGCTGTCCTTTAAACTATAGGCAAGCACAAATAGAAAAAGATGAATGAGTGCTTAAATGGCAGGTTGATCTGTGGTTTGCCATCAATATCAGTTTATTTTCAAGCCGTTAAATTTTTGGGCAGATTTTTATTTAGAAGGGTGAAAGTCTTAAAAAAACAAAAAATGTCTCTCGGCACCACTTGTGCTCAGCACACTGTCAGCTGGGTGAAGTTTGTATTTAGTATCATGACAGTTCAGTTGTTCAGAGTGAGCAGAAAATAGAGAAGAGATCGGCCTAGGATTATAGACGGTTATTGACCCCTAGAAATTGTTTACTTTGGTTATCTCTCAACACTCATCTTAATGTCTCTCTGTTTGCTTAATTTTGCCATATGTACAAACAAAACCATGATAAGTCAGGCCTGTTTAATTTTTACTGTACAAAACCATGTCATGGTTGTATCGTCTTTAACATGCATATACAAGCATGTGCAAGCAAACAATGTGGCCAGAATTCTAAATCCACCACTAGTAAACATTTTGAACCCCGCTATGGTCATGTGTGCATTTACGTGCAGTATATGTATAGTGTGTGTGTGTGTGTGTGTGTGTGTCTGTCTGTGTCTGTGTGTGTCTGTGTGTGTCTGTGTGTGTCTGTGTGGTAGGTATCCTTTATTCATGTGTGGTTACATGGGTTTCTCTTAAACTCACTCATGTATACTTAATATGTTTTTCCCCCAAATCCCTTTAGCAATACAAACTTAGCCGAGCCAGAGCCAAGCGGAGAGACACCTTTGGCTCAGAAGAAAATTTGCTCTTACCCCTTGAATTTTTCTTTGTGCTCTCTGACCCGTGATAGTAGTATGATTTACCCCTGAGAGTTACTGCACAGCAGCCCTCAATCAGCCTTTTGTTTCTCTGGACACTCTGCCCCGTATATAATTTTCCCAGGCAGAGCAGATAGTGAGCATCAGTTCAAAGCATCCTCCCGGCTGGCCCCTGCCTCAGCAGTAGCATTGGGAAACAGGCCCTTATCTCCTCCTCCTCCTCCTCTCCAGCACGGGGGATGGGGTGAGCTTATCTCCTCCACTCCTCTTTTGACTAAAGTGAGGAAGGCCAGTGGTCCGCCCGAGCCCTGCTCTGGCCATGACCCATATCCGCTCACAAACATGCAAACAATACTCAACTTGTCTGGCCACACACATGCACACATAAATTTTTATATACATAAGTACATGCTCTGGGACTAGAGATGTTTGGGTTTTTTCCAGTGCTTCTGCTACTTGTTTTGTTATTGATGGTTTTTATACCTTTTGGCCTTTTGTCCTATTATTCACCTTTAATCCAATATTTGTCTTCACTGTGAGTATATTGCACATTATTTAAAGGCCTGCTGTCTTACTAGTATTCCCCCAAATTAAAAAAACATAAATAGCATTTGGTCACATAGTGAGTACTAAACTAATGAAATGTCATACATTTTAAAAAATGTTTCAAATCCACAAATGTTGCATTGCAAATATTACAATAAGAACAGGAATTAACCTTTTACAGTATTATACTTGAAAGTTGAAACTTGAAACTTTCCCAGTGGGATTGTTAAGAGAGTGGAACCTAAGGGGGTCATGGCTGTCACTTATGAGCTCGAGTGGTGTAATAAACAGGTTGGGTTGCTAAATTATCCAGCAGCCAATCATCAGCACTAGACTAGACTGAAGCAATTCATCTAATAGAATACAGTATATGTAATATATATATCATGTATTCAGTTACACAGGTGTGGGATTTTTTACCGCCAGCTATATGTAAGTAATACTAGGTCAAACCCGAGCCCAATTCAGAACATATTATTTTGTTTGGTATACCACAACAAACATTACACACATAGTGAAACACACGCGTGTAATGTCAAGGTGTTACCTGAGTTTCAGGTGTTACCATCTCAGCAGGAAATTGCTTTTCTGCAGATTAGTTTATTTAGCGATTTTGTTTTCATTCCCTGTAAAGCAGCTCGATCAGCCATAAGTTATTCCAGTTTTATAGCAGGAACAGCATGGAGTTGTTGATGAAAATTCAGCAAATATTATTGATAGTTTGGGAACTGAATGGCCCTGTGGACAGCAAGACCATTGTGCTGTCACAAGACTCAAGGCCAATAGTAACTTTTCTACCCTTATTGAAATTTATCATTGTAATAAATTGCTTACTGTAAGTTTTTTTGGATAAAAACACCTGCTAAATTAATAAAATGTAAATAGGCCTTAAATGAATATTTATACTTAATATTTGCATTTTTCTAATCCACACAGATCTAAGTAGATGAGTGGGATTTATGTGCTTAACTGACCAAAAGCAGAAACAAAAGTAATTTTATGTTTTTCCTCTATGAAATAAGGATACTAAGCCAACCCTAAAACGAATACATACATACATACAGACACACCGCTTAAAATGTCACAGTTTCACCTTCTAACAAACTTTTGTTCCCAGACTTTTCTCTCTCTGTTTGGTCCACCAGCCCATCTCTGTTCAGAACAAAACAAGTGGGAGAGATCATCCACAAGAATGCGGAGGAAAACCTGTTGACATTAACCTGCTTCCTATCAACCATCCTCAGCTCCTACACACTTAAACACTCACAAGCACGCACACACTGTTCCTCTTATGGACAAAACTAAGCCATAGACTGTTTTTATTGAGTCTGCATGGGACCTGATAATGTCCTGCCAGGAGCCTGTGATTATGTGTCCCATCAATCAATAATCAGCCGTCGTTCTCAGTGTATATGAGTGTGATTGCCAAACCATACTCAGAAAGGGAGAAAGATGCAAAACCAAATACAGTCCTGGTTGAAATTATTGGCACCCATGAATTTTTGTATAATTAATTTTTTTAATAAAATTTCCAAACTTACTGACCAAAAACAACAACAACAAAAAAACTTCTGTATAGTGAAATCAAAAAGACAGACATAAAATGTACGCTTGACACAATTAATGGCACCCTTTAGATGAATTTAAATTAGTTCCTCAAACAAAAAAATAAACAAACAAACAAATAAGACTCACCTGTGCTTAAATTTCAGTGTTCAGATGACCTGAATTAACCAATGAAAGATGGTTTTACTGCATAAAAAAGGGGCTGATTGTTTCCAGTTTCTTTTTTCACAATGGCGAAGACAAGAGAGCTGTCTGACAGCATTTGAAATGCTGTTATTGAAAAACATAACAATTACAAAGGCCTTGAAATTCCTATTTCAACAGTTCTTAATTTTATCAAGAAGTTTCATGGTCATAAAACTTTTAAGACACTTCAAGGATGTTGACTAAGCAGAAACTCACTGAGAGAAGTCTGTGAAAGTCGATACACATTGTGGAAAAAACACCACACAGGACATCTAAAGACCCTCAGGTGACCTGCAGCAATCTGGAGTGGTGGGTTTAGCCCGTACCATACGCCACACACTAAACCAAGTAGGGCTCCACGGGTGAAGGCCAAAGAGGAAACCACTATTGATAGAAAGGCTCAAAAAGGCAAGACTAATGTTTGCAAAGACTTTCATAGGTAAGCCACAGTCTTTCTGGGATAAAGTTATATGGAGAGATGAAACCAAAGAGTTCTTTGGGAATGCAGTACATCAATTTGTTTATAGATGACAAAAGGAAGTCCATTTGGGAAAAGAACACCCTACCTACGGTAAAACATGGAAGAGATTCTATCATGCTGTGGGGATGTTTTGCTCCCTCAGGTACTGGAGGCATTTTATGTATCAAAGGAATGATTAAGGGAAATGTGTTACCCAGTGTCAGAAAACAAGGTTTGAGACGAAGGTCTAGGGTCTTTCAGCAGGATTACGACCCAAAGCACACATCCAGCAGCACAAAGGAATGGTTTGAAAAGGCAAAAATGGACTGTTTTAAACTGGCCAGCAATTACTCCTGCTTTGGCTGTCGTCGTTGCCAAAGGTTCTGCAACAAAATATTAGTGAAGGGCGCCAATAATTTCGTCATGGGTACATTTTGTGTTTGTATTATTTCAGTATTATTTTCACTATTATGCAATTTTTATTCTTTTGTTCAATAACCCTGGACATTTTCTTAAAATATTTTGATCCTAAATAATTGGTTAATTAGCATTTTTTTCTGATGATTTTTAAATTCTGTACTGAAAATTCCAATTCCAATAATTTCAACCACGACTGTGATTTGATTTATTGTAATTTGAAATCTGATCATGTGGTGGCATATTACAGCAATTACAGTAAGTTGGAAAGTAAATGTTATTAAAACAACAATGAGAGTAATAAATAAAGATATAATGCCACAAATGGCTGCTTCATACTTATTTGGAACTAATTATATATTATAAATACTGGTGGCGATTTAGAAAATCATTTTTTATATGTGTGATTAACATGTACTGTATCTAGGCACGTAAAGCACCAATAGTGGTTGTCACCATGCAGGTGGTGATCTGAATACCCAGATCTAACAGTCAAAACGTTCCCTCTGAAAACTGAGTCATGTGACTTTTGTCCTTAGTATCCTTAGTATCCTTAGTATCTACAGTTTATGGGCTAAAATTCAACAAATAAGACCAAGGTTACAAAAAGAAATACATTTCCTTCAGGCTCTACGTGTATATCTCTGTAAATTAACGCCTGTAGTGTCCTTATCCCTTCTGGCTCCAAAATGGCAGTGTTTAAATAAATCTAGACCGCTGTGACCGACCCTTGAGTGAGTCAGTATGCTGGTAGCCAGATGGGATAACTCTCCCTCTCTGCTGTTAGCAACTACAGCAGCAACAGGAAACAAGATGACATGTAGACACGAAGAGATGGAGCAGGGTTTGCCTACAAGCGTGAAACTTGGTGCGCCTGAATCTGTACTGTGTGCTTTGGTTTAACTGTATTTACACGTGAAGTTTGGCTACAGTTTCTTTGGTAAAATTAAAAAAAAAAAAAAAAAAAAAAATTGAGGCAAAAGCATTTGTGTGTTATGGAGTAAATTTGTTCTTCATATTACTAGATTCACAAATGTTGACAACATCAGAAAGCTTTCCAATAATTTATTCAATCTACCACTGTGCTGTTTGTTTGAATGAAGCTGGTCCTGACTTGGTCCTGAAATTTCTTTGTTTCTATGAGTTTCTGTTTTTTCACTCTCACAACAAAGAAAATAAGCCCTTGTTTTGTGTCCTTGTGTTTGTGTACTTGCACGTGTGCAAGAGTGAGTGCCAATGTTGTTTTGCATGTGTGTGAGAGTGTGGTGATCACACTCTGCCATTGTTGAGTAATGTCTAATTAAGGCCCAGGGTGAGGCAGGTAATCTGGCTGGGGTGTGTGGAAGGAGATGGGGGTGTGGAGTTTGGCGGGGGGGGCTTCGGCTAGGTGATGATTTGGGTTGATTATCTGCACTAATTGGGCCAGCCAAGTAGCGGAGCAGTGGTCGGAACCTGCACTTCACCCCTAATTAAAATGATCTAATGATGCGTTTCCAGCTCTTTTGACCAGAGGAGCGGGTGGCTGTGTCCGTCGCTAGTTAGCAGTCTGTCCCTGAGGACATGCACCCTAAAACACCCGACACTGTTGTTATACTTTGGACACACTTGCAGAGGTGGGTGTTGGATTGCTACTGTTAAAAAAAAAAAAACCTGACAATATGTTTCTGTCAAGTATTTGTATTCAAAAGAATAGTGTACCATTTGTTGTTTTTCTGTTCGAAGGTAAAGGAGGTGATGATTGTTAAATAATGCAGTCATCAGTCAAAATAAGGTTCAGCTTTAAATCCAAATGAAACTATTGCTACACAAATTAGGCCGGAATGGATTAGGAGGACAGATTAAAGTTTAAGGGTGAAAACAAAGTCGTCAAAAAACACCATAAACTAATAAAAAGTTTGTTTTTCAGAACTTCAACAGACCGTAGACCTGCATCTTGAAAATAAAGAAAAATACTATAGTGCAGCTGCTTGTTTTTACAACAGAAACTTGCCAAAATTAGTGAAGTCAGTGGAAAGTATTATTTCCAGGCAAAGATTTGCTGATATTATAAGCAATGGGACAGGAAACGAACAGCCACTTGTGGGTCAATGTGGTTGGATTTAGACAATAGAAAACAGTGCACCATATGTGATTTGAGTGATCTATATGTAATTGTTTTGATGAAATTCAAAGATTTAGAAAGGTGATATATCATTTTTTTTTTTTTCATCGATGTGTCGTTTTTGGAGAAAAAAGATGCAATGGAGAGTCAGATCACTGAGCCTGTAAACTGTTTAGCAGAAGGCAGCAGAGCTCTTAAAGTGGGCAAAAATGATACGAAAAAAACAATGTGTTCGTCAGTATTATTGACATTTTATTTTTCTCGCGTTTATTTGGTCATGGCCTGTAAAAACTCTCAAGATACTTCCAATGCTTTATTTTATTGTGTTAATCACAAATGTTGAGTTATGTTTGTAAATGTTTGTGTGCATGTCTGCTTGTACCTGCGTAACATACTTGTGAGCATTTGTGACTGTGCTCATGTAATGTGTAGCTGTCTTGGCTGTTAGGTCCATATTTATGAGATGGAGTTTTATGCGCTCCATGTTACAAAGGGAGGAAATGAAACTTCCTCATGTCTCAGACAGTGTGCAGCATGTAGTCTGCTGCCCTAATCCCTCATCTGCTCCACATTACCAAATCCCTATTACCTGCAACCCTCCTAATCTTGGGATGTAGTTTCCGTCAGGTAGGATTAATAACACCCCACTGTGGCTGGAGTGTTTGAATCTGTGTGTATGTGTGTGTGTCTGTTTAAGTGTGTCCACATTCTCCCCCCTCCGCCCTTCTTTAATAAGCACATTGAAATTTATGGTTGTAGTTCATCGACGGACGGCTGGCCAAATTGAACGCAGGCCGTGGCTTCACCGACGTGTTTGAAGAGGAGATCACAGAGGGGGGCTTTTGTGGAAGTGAGTAGCACTGGACCTGTCTATCAATTACTCACATTATATTTATTTGCCATATTTAATGCAATAGGCAGAAGGTATTTTACTACAGTAATATATAAAATCTGTGAACACAATAAGAAGCAACCTTTAAAGTTATGAAAAAAAAAGACATTTAGAGCCTTGAATTCCCCAAATAAAACCTCTCTTTCAAGACTGTAAACCAGTTAAATGTATAAAAAGGCAAGTCAAACAATGATAAAAACTGATTAAAAAGTTGGTAACATATACAGTTTACTCATAAAATGTCAATTTGAAAACATTTCGGGTCCTTAACTGTTTACTGTTTGAGTCATGTTTGAAGGCTTTTGCAAAATTCCTCATAAACACACCTGTGACGACATAAGGCGCTTTAAATACTAATGCACCAATGAACTTTATTGTCCTTTGAAGAATAGAATTTAATTATTTATATAAAATAACATTGTTCCTATACTTCAAAGGTTGCTCTCAGCTGTTCCAAAATCAGAGCAAAGCTCAGTCTCAGAGTAAATTCTACATCTTACATCTTGAGTGTCATTTGTAGCAAAAATCTTTATTGGAACTGATACAGAGCTGAAATGTAAATCTACTTAATGTGGCAAAAGAATATTGACAAAAGAATTAAGAATATTTTGGCAGGAATGAGCATTATTACATGTGAAGACTGTGCACGAGACATCAGACGTTTGATTATGAAACAAATCCCACAGGGGTGCTCAAGCAAATTAGGTTTGTTTTGATCGTAACACTTTAGGTATGAGTCATATTTACACAACAAGAAAAAAGAAACATCATCCATATCTTGCAGCTAAAGACCCATCATATTATTAGTCTTATCTATTCTGATCTTGACCCAAACCCACACTGTCATCTGTAATTGTGTCCTCTAAACATATAAGAAAACAGTCCTCCATTCTGCCCTCATAAGTCCATTATTTCAGGGTTAAATACTAAATACTAAGATACTAATTATTATTGGTTAGAGGGCAAAACAACTTTTAACTTTGTATGTTTACTGAAAAGATTTTTTACAGAAATAAGGCCAAAGACATATTGTAGAGCTTAGTTTTATTAATATTTCACATTATTTTCTGCAACCACATTAACTGACACTGGAGCTATGTTTGTCCTGATCAATATAGAAATGGTTTTGGCCACAATTTAAAATGCTCAATATTGTCTAAGTGTGTATAGCTATAGGACTCTGTCACGGTGTAACATCCATAGTTACCTTTGCTGTGCAATGTTCATGCTGTGCTATTGAGTGCAAAATGATTAAATCATATTTCCTGTGTTTTATAAATCCCTTCAGGTAATTCAAGGTCTTATCAGCAATGGATGCACACTGTTAAGGTATTCACAGATTGTCGTGCATATCATACCTAAATGCTTTTATCTATGGCTTTTTTTCGGTTTCACTCATTTTATTCCCAAGTTATATTTAATTGAAAGCGTGATTGACGCGACTCCGTTTGAAGTCCTGGTGTTGCCTTTGGAAGGAAGGGGCTGCCTGGATGTACAGATCCAACTTGAGTACAGTTTGGTGTGTGAAGCGGCGCGTGCAGCAGGACAGTGGAGACAGACTGGGAGGGAGACAGAAGTGATTTGACGTGACAAGACGTCCTCCAACATGACATGTTGATCTGGCAGCAAACACAGGCGTTACTCCGCTGATCCGACCCAAGAACATAGATCTCTCCCTCCGTCTTCATCTCCTTCTGTCGCTTTACTCCTCTCCTTCCTCTCTTTATTTCTCTCCCGCTTTTCATCTCTGTCACACCCCCCCCCCCAACCTCTGTCTCTCACTCTCTCACTTACTGAGTATCTCTCCCTCACCCTGCCTCTCTCCCCATGCCGTCAGCTAAGGCTGAATTAGCTCTCTAGAGTGCTCTTCAAAGGTTTGTTAAAGTTCACATTTCCTGACTGACAGGGATCTATAAGAGGGGCCTTCACCTCGGCCCCTCTCCTCTCCCTCTGCCGAACTCTGAAACACTGTCTGCCATTTACTCTGTTTAGCCGCTTAGCCGACACTTTGTGCTTACACTAAAGACCAAGCGGGGAGAAAAAGAGAGGAGAGATGCAGCAACTCTGAGAGAGAGAGAAAAGAAGACAGGCACACAGTGATATTGGGTACCATAATGTCAGTCTGCAGAACTCAAAGTCGAAATCAGTCACACACAGTCCCTTCCATCGCTGTTCTAGGCGGCTTCTAAAAAAAAAACCTCCCGAATGCTATGAATCATGTAATTTATCATGGCTCAGCGATATGATACTTTGCCTGATGTCACCACTTTTTTCTTTTTACTGAAGTTATATTACAGGGATATTCAGAGCTGCAGAGGGAGTTTTGGTTGTTTGACATTGAAAATTAGTCCTGAGTGACTACTGTGAGGGTTGGAAGATATGGTAGAAATATTTATCGTGATATTGATGTATACTGTACATCACCGTATGGCAAATGCAAAATCACATAAAAAAAATAATCGTTGACTACTCCTCCACTGTTATGCATTATATGAGGCAAAATGTTAAACAAAAACTTTATTTTAATTACAATCACAATATGATTGCAATAAAATCAGATAGACAATAACATTGAATTATCATCCAGAGCTACCTGTGTATAAATACTGTGTATGAATAATTAATACCTGATAATGAGTGGTCTGAATGTGTGTATATGTGGAAACTACCTCAAAATGTCTTTTGGTGTCTGACAAAAATTTGTCTGTGTCTCTTACAGAGAGGAGGAGCGCTCATCAACACAGCTGTTACAAAGGTACGTTCTTCTGCAAAACGGCTTAACAGACAGCCACATCAGTGCTTTGTTCAATACTGTATGTACATAAATTGAATCTTAAAGTCTGGAAAAAAAAATTCATGGAAATAGACCTCGGATGACATTTTGCAGATTCTTTAGAGAAAATTGAACATTATGCTTGAACATATGAAAATGAACTTTAAACGTGTTTGTTGCAGTTGGCTATGTAGGGAATGGGAGCATTGTTCATGACAAGTGTGTGTTTGATGAGCAGCACCATGTTGTTATGTGCTGTACAATAGGTGGTCAGGGTGCCCTTTCATGTTATCGCCTTCTGTTAGTGTGCGATGCTCTCTTATCCAGCCTTTTGTCTCTGTGTTTTTGCCACAGGGATCAAAGCATTTCTTGATGTTACATGAAACCGGAACAGAATGTTAATGCAACATGTTTTGATTAGTAATCTGCGTGTGTGTGTGTGTGTGTGTGTGTGATTGTGTGTGTCTGTGTGTGTTGTTTTTCTACCTAGGCCAAGAGTCATGCCAAGAGGGGCATCCGGGACATTAAGGGCAGACTGAAAGCCAGGGTGAGCAGCACGGACCTTCACAGCCCTCTGACACACATATACAGGCTCATACAAGCATACATACACACCATGTACACATACCTCTGTTCTGAGGCACGCAGATAGACACACACCCCCCTCATAGAAGCAGACAGGAAGACTGCTTTACATGGAGTGTAAACGCAGGAGCCTTTAATGACTGTTGAAGCCTGCTTAGCGCTTTGTTCAGGCTGTACATTTTTAACCAGCGCCCCTCTGGCTATGGCCTGTCATGTCATCTGAGCCCCAGCCCCTCTTTCTCTTTTATTGTCTGCATATTTCATCAGTGAGCCTGTGATTTCCTCAAAGCTAATGTAACGAGGTGTATGTTTCCATAAGCCTGATGGATTTGATAAGGCAATAGCAGTTTGATCTGTCAGTGGGAAACTGAGGAGAGAGGGCACTGATGATGAACAAGAGGAGCGAGCAGTGCTCTGCACCGTGCGTGCGCAGACCAGCTCGCACACGCACACAAACACCACACAGTAGAGGCAAACAGAGGTGCTAAAATGTATTTGAATTGGAAGCAAAATTTTCTGTGCAGTCAGAAGACAAATTAATTCAAGTTTCTTGGGATCACAATTAATCTGCAGAGTATTCACAGTATGTTACTTCTAGCTGCATATGTCTACACAAAGATCCCAGGCACAAACATATTGAAATTAAACTGATCAGAGGTGGTTACCTTGATTATTATTGTTGCAACCTGCTAGAGAAATGTGATAAAGTATAAGGCTGGCGATATACAATATATCTTAGTGTCAAAAAATCCCATGAAAGAAGAAAACCAACAATGCTTTAGTTCTCTCAGTCCTTTCCGACTTGACTACTGTGTCTGTGGCTGTCAGACCCAAGCCCATTAGCTTCTACTGAAGACAGCAAAAATCCTGAAAACAGGTCGCAGATCATTTTTTTAAAAAGCCTCAGTAATTTCCTAAAACAATTTGATCCTTCAGTTTTAAGCAACAAATCACTCAAATAGAAGTAAATAGTATATTTTTTGGGGAATACTTCATCGCAGATTTGACACACTGGCGAGTATTCACTGTAACAGAACTGTGTGTGTGGAATCGACCAAGATAAACGACAGTGCCCATGTTCATTATAATGTAGATATGTAATATGTCAGCAAATACAACAGTGTGTTTCATTTATGTGACGTATATAGTACAAGGCTTTAGATACACAAAACTTGTTACAGTCATCTCTTCATGGGATGTGTTGACAGTTAGAAAAATTTAATGTAATTTAAATTCAACTCAGAAATCTCTTTGATTCTTCCATTTGAAATGGATTAACTTCTATAAGGGGAACTGTCTTATTGTCTGGTCAGTTCACATACGTCAATGCAAAAGCATATTGTTCTCCGAACTAACTGATATTGTAGTTCAAATTCATTCCCAATTTTGAACAAATGTATAACAAATCATCTACGATTCACCTTCTTCATCTCAGGAAGAAGAGGAAGAGGGGATGATGGTGTGTGCAGGGTCTCCCACCAGCACCAAAAGCCTGTCTCCAAGGAGACTGCAGAAGATGAGACGAGTATGACGTGTACACACACACACACACACACACACACACACACACACACACATCAGTAAATGAGTTAACCACATTTACACTGATTTGTCAAGCCAGAGCTCAGTTTTCACTTGACCGACATGGATGCAGTCTTCCGCTTCTGTACTCTTTCTGGCGTTGCTCTTTTTTCCTCTCTCCATCCACACATTTTTCTCTCTTTTTATCTCCATCCCTCCCCTCCTTCTCCCCTTCTCCCCCTCACTCTCTCTTTCTCTCGTAACAACTCTTGGAAGTACAGTAGTTTGTCAGGGTGCCAAATGTAATGATAAGCATTTTTTTCTTTCAACACACTCATGTTGTACATTCAGTATTTTTCTCTGAACAGCACGGACAGTGAGGCAACTCATCTGCTGGTCAGCATTTCCTCTGAAGAATTTGCTTGTGCACCATAAGTGGATAGCACATTTTTTTTTCTTTGTTGTGTGCAGAGCTGGCATACGATGAGCAAGTACATGCACACTCACAAAATACACATTCATCGATAAATTTATCAGGAGAGTTAAGTACATTAGAAAATTATGAGACACTGCGGTGTAAATGATTGTGTCCACTTGTTGTTATTTCTTGGTGTTGGAAGTTTGGTTTTATGTAATTAAAATTGCACACATTACAGTACAAAACACGTGCATACAGCCTCAGGGATACTAGTTATATCTCCAACTGCATATCTTTACCTCTGTAATCCCAGCTGGAGCTTTTCCACCTCTTGTTGCTAAATGAAAAAATGGCAAATGGACTCCCAGTTTTGCCTAAAAAAAAAAAAACACAAAAAAACATGCCTGCATGCACACACTGACATTTTGGTCACAGTCATGTAAGAGTGTGATTAGGAGAGGTTGTGCTGTCTCTAATTAGCGTTGTGTTTCCTGTGTGTGTGATGAGGCTGGAAAGTCTTAGCGCCGAGGAAGGTGTGACGGCCAGGGAGAGGAGAGGAACGGCAATTAGGGCTTTTTCTAAAGGCCTCCTCGGACACCCTCCCCCCAGCTAGTGCACACACAAAGACGGGCCAACACACACACACACACACACACAGATTAAAAGTTAACACGCAATTGATGTGTGCACACACCCACAAACAGACGTACACTGTATTCAGGATATACACACGCTCACACCCCTGTCCCTGCCACTGAAGTCTGTTCATTGCCACAGTAACGGGTCCCTGGGGACCACTGGAGGAGGGACAAACAGGACACGGGGTAGCATGTCCCACAGCACTGGTTTTGTGTGTTTGTGTTTATATATAGTCCATCAGTTTCTCTTTAGCCATAGACAACACTCTTCCCAGTCTTACCTTTGCACATTGCCTTCTTACCTGCGTATAGTTGTTAACCCAGGTTGTGGTAATTCAGTAGATTTCCCAACCAATACACATTAGAACCCTCTGCAAACCCTCCTGTTTTGTGTGTTTTGTTTAAGACTGGCGATCCAAGATTCTTTTCTGTCAACTGAAACCAAGATGGAAAATGGAGTAGCCAAGAAAGCCTTGAAAATTTATGGCCTGTCAGTGTGCAGTAGTCCCTGAAAGACTGAAACTTCAAAACATTTGAAACATTCGTTTCAAAACAAATAGCAAATTGTACTTGAAATTGAAGATAATTCCAGTGTTTTGTTGTTTTTCGGGATAGCCGTAATTGCTTGGTTTTCTGTCGTTATTACACAAATTAACCAGTTAAATAATTAATTAATTAACTAATTGTTTAATTGATCGATACATTATTTAGAAACTTGAAAAGGGCGTGGCAAGAAACTCATTCTCAGAAAAAAAACATATGTTCGGTTGAGGATGAATGTTTTTTCTTTATAAATACCACTGGAAAATTATTTTTGCCAAGTATGTAATGAAATAAAAACCCCTTTTAGGCTTCTTGTGGAATTTTTTTTCTGAAGTTGTTACACATTATGCTAGCCATTTATTTACTTTTACCTCACTCTTTTTAGCACACAGAATTTATATTTCAGTTACAGTACAAAAAAAGCGATGGAGAAAAACATAGCTATTCTTCTTACGCTCTCTCTTATCTTTCTGTCTCTCACCTTTCTGTTTTTATTTTTTTGGGGGGTATTTTTTTGTCTTGTTTTGTTTTTTCTGAGACTGCTTCCTATGAAATCTTGATACTGTTGTTGTGCCTGCAACTGTCTTGACCAGGTGTTTCCTGCATGAGAAATTGATCGCAGTGGGACTAACCTGGTTAAATAAAGGTTAAGTAACATGGGAAAAAAAACAAAAAAAACACACCTTTATCCTCATAGCGCCCACATACAGACCTCTATTGCTTGGCCCACACTTATTTCTAACTCTTTAGTCTTTGCAATATGTCCCAGTCCCTCTCTGTAGACAAACCAAGGTCCTGTCTCTGTCCATATAATCCACAAATGTAAATATATCGCATGACAATGCGATATATCGTCAATAACAGTTTTTATTTTTCGATCTTAAAGATATAATTTCCTAAAATAAGAAAAACAATTATCGTACTTTTTTTTAAGTGTAATTACATCGAAACAGGAGCAGTGATCCTGCTTATTTAAACATAGTCATGCTAAGGTAACAAACCTCACCTCTTTTACAGTAAAAAAGATTTTAAGCATTATATATACCGAGTGACATATTGACATATTTTTGTGCGTTGTGTCCTTTACTGTACCGCCCCCCTGTGTACTCTTTGTATTTTCATGCCTTTGACCAAGTGACAAACAACTGCTCCTTCATCTGCAAGATAAACTCAGAAACATGTGGTCATCAGAAGCTCTAAATATGTGACCTGATTAAAGACATTCCACGCTCCTGTATGAAAGAAAAATCCTGATACATTTTTATAATTCATCGTTTTTAGCAAACACCTCTAAATCTTTCCTTGAAATGAGATGAATTATCCTGGAGAAGCTCCTTTAATTAATCATAGCAAAAATAATCAGAGTTGTGAAATTCATATTCTATTTGATCAGCCAACACATGTACCAAAGTGAAAGTGCTGCACTCATATGCTTACATATTTCAGCCGTATCTGGCAGTGTGGGTGATTTGTAGTGTTTGGTGAGCTTGTTGATTAAGAATGTAGGAGTAATCCTTTCGTTTGACAACAACAAGACTGAACTGGACTGCTGACTTCTTGTCTGATAGAACAGACGACAGCCATTGTTCTGGCTCCTGTATGGTTTTGTGTGTGTTGCTACGTCTGGTTTGGAGATTCTGTATGTAAGATTTTGTATATTTGGTTTGTGTGTGTGTGTGTGTGTGTGTGTGTGTGTGTGTGTGTGTGTGTGTGTGTGTGTGTGTGTGTGTGTGTGTGTGTGTGTGTGTGTGTGTGTGTGTGTGTGTGTGTGTGTTTTATGTGGTATCGTGCTGTAAGCATATCCAAATTGAAAGTGTGTCTGTATCTCAGCGCTTTTGTACACGAGCAAGTATTTCAGTGTGTGTACTCCATGTACACAAACATGCATGCATTTAGCAGTTTGCCTCAGGTTGGAGGCAACAGAATGACAGCTGTTAAGAGAGCAGAGGAGAGTAGAGGTTGGGGGAGAGTTATGGACAATGACAGCCAGCAGGCTTGTGGCCGGGCTCAGCCCCAGGCTCTGGAATCTTCACCTGGTGAGTTAGGAGAGATGCCAGCCCGGAAAACACCACACAAGGTGGTGGGGGGGGGCGGTAACACAGATGTAAAACAGAGGAACAAAGTCACATGGATACTTCAGTGTGTACATGCAGTGTGTGTACGTGTGCGAGAATGCATGGGTGAATATCTGTGTGTGTGCGCTCAATCAGCGGGAGATAGCTCATGTGTTCATGGCCAGTAGACGTATATGTACGCTGTACACATGACTTGTGAAGTGTCTGTGTCGTAGTCAGGAAAATGCACATTTGTGTGGTGATGATTCCAGCATGTACAACCATCATTTGTCTCTGAGTTCAAACATGCTTATACTAATATGTATTTTTAATACAGTAACACTTAACTTGAAGTATTGCTCATAATGCAGTCCATAGACACTGTGTGTGCATTATATTCAGTGCGTGATTCAAAATGCTATAATATGGACAGTATGTGAAAGCAGTATTTTCTGAGTGCACAGAATAGCCAATAACTATTTCACAACATATTAATATACTGTAGATTATGGAGCATACAATGTGTGTTTGGTATATTTCATAATAATGCAGTTTTTAATGTGATTCTAAAATGGAAAATAGTTCAAATATGCAAATATCAAATATTTTAGATGAATAGTTAGGATGCATCACAGTGAACTTTAAGTGCAGCATCTGTGTCCATAGCTGTGTGCGTGTGTGTGTTTTTGTGTGCGTGTGTGTGTGTGCTTGTGTGTGTTTACACGGTTATTTGTATGCGTTTGTAGTCTCCACTTTGCCCAGTTTCACCCCACTTCAAAGACTAAGCGGCCTCCTCGCTGAAACCAAAGTGCCATCTCCTGGCACCGTCAAAGTACTGCACTGCACCCATTCACAGAAAGACACCTGGTGATTTTACTGGATGAGTTTAGTGTATTCTAACAGAATGAGCATAATGCACATTCTCCTTCTTTTATATGGCTTATGTTGTAAGCGAAAAGGAAGTGGGCTTTCAGAAACAGCCAGCTGGACAGAAAAGCAGTGGATCTTGCCTTAAACGCCATTTTTTCCCCACTTTCGAGTGAGCAGCTCTTAAACAGGCAGACACAGACTTGGCTATACTTCTGCTAAGGCTTGTACTCTCCCCAAGGTTTGTTTGCATTTTACCGGCATCTCTTTACATACACTGCCAAGCTGTGAGATCAGTACCCACTCAGAAATACCATATGAAATGTATAATGTAAGACTGGCTATTAAAGTCGGCTAGCGTTTGGCCCTGTCACAGAGAGGTGTGGTTGTTCTGCATAACCGGTCATGCGGGGAAGGAAGGGAATAGGAGGGGAAACTTTGTTTCTCCAAATGCAGCTACTAAAATGGATGATGATGACTATTTTCCCCTCATAACCACAGAAATTAAATGTAATTTGTTATATCAAGTCACCTTAGATATATTTCATACCTTTGCTTATTTCATGAGGAGGTTCAGGGTATAAAGGGTAAAAATAAAATATAACTTAGTTGTGTTTACAGTTCTGCCCTCGTTTACTCATAATCCACAACTTTAAAAGGCTTGTAATCTGTATTAAAGACAGGAGAGTATGTGTTTCTTTTCATGTCTGAAGCCTAAACTGTGGAGGGAGTCAGGATTCTTTTACTTCTTTAGCCAGATACTAGGGAACACAGATAAAAGTAATGTAATTGAAAAATAACATAAACAATTACAAAGAAATGTTTCCCTCAGAGTGAAAAGGAATTCACTTTGCAAGAGAAGCTGAGATGTCAAGTCTTTTCCTTGATTTAAGAGAAACAAGAGGCTCCTCTTGCTCTTCCAGAACACTGGATCAAGCTAGTTTTACTGAATACCCTGACCATTTTTATTATTTTCATGACGCCTGTTACTCAGCTGTATCTCCTGACTCCTGACTCTTTCGCTCTCTGCGTTCTGTACAGTCTCACTTGTGGTGGAGAGGAAGGAAGCGAGAGCGAGCCAGACAGAAACGACGACGTCTGTCACCGACAGATCAGTGATGGGGGGGGGAAATGGGAGACAGGAAGGCATGGAGGGAGAATCACTTTTTCATTTTCACCTTTCAGCTTCTCATTAGCTAATGAAGCTAATGAAGGAGCAGCATGATAATCTGTTGTTCTGCTATTTAATGCTTTCCCACTGTCCTGTCAGGCCCGGGGAGGTATGGGATGGTGGCAGAGCCTTCACAGCTTTAACATGGTGCCTGTTTGCACAGGTTGAGGATATCTCATTGTGAATGTCTAAATTTGAAGAAACTCTTATTTTTTGTTACTGTTTTTTTACGCTGAGATAAAGTGCATCTAATTTTAAATCTGAGATTAAAGTGCTATTGTTGGTTTCGACAGCTCTGTAGGATCAGTATTTATGTTCAAGTAACTGACAAAAGCATGCTTTGTATCTAACATCACCAGTAAAATGAAAGCAACATGTTGACCATTTTGAAAAAGAAAAAAGGATATAAACCAACTCCTGTGCCAAATTTGGCGCTTCTATCGTAAAATGCTCAGTTGTCGTAAATAGTTTTATCTTAACTGCTGCACTAAAGGGTTACAGTGAAGAGAGGGAATGACAAATTGATAAAGCCGTGAAGTGAGGTACCATCCATTTACTGCTCCCTGTGGAACATCCTTTCAGGTAAACGGCACCAAAGCTGTAACCGAGATCAGAGGGCCAGGCTTCATGACCTGTGTCTGGTTGTGTTTGGGTTCACCTTGCTTTAATAAACACCTAAACGCAGAGAGAGGCCCTTCTCCCCGTAACACAGGCCTGTTGCACAGGCACAGACTAAATAACTGCACGCACCATAAACATACAGTGCATGTGTTAGTAGCGTTTGAGAGTATTTCTGTCCAAAGCCCACCCTCCCCAAGTGTCTCACAGGTGCATGTCCGCTCTGCCGGCCCACGTTGGCTGGATGGCATGTCGGCCTGGCCCCAGATTTACTGCCCTGACACAGGAATCCATTAAATGCTGTTTAGGGATCCCAGGCCCGAGCCCCTCAGAAATCTCTTTCATTATAGCTCCAAGCTACCATGGAAGGGGAGCGGCTTGCCCAATCAGCAGTGCCACCACATGTGTTCGTGTTTAGCCCGTTGGCTGAGAGGCTTAAGTGGCTACTGCACACATCTCCTCCGCTGACTTTTATGGAGAAAATGGCACTTTAACTCTTTGTGTTTTTTGTAATAGGGTGCGTATGTGACTTGAGTGTGTATATGTGAAAGTGTGAGTGTGTGTGTGTGTGTGTGTGTGTGTGTGTGTGTGTGTGTCTTCCGTGGCTGAACACAGGCCCTAAATGAGGCCAGGCCAGCCACACGTTACATTCCGCCTGTCTGGCTGGCACTGCGTCGGCTAATCAAGACCGGCTTGGTTCATGGTTCCAATACTGACCCCCACCCACCCCCACCATTCCCATCATTCTTTGGGGCTTTTAGGAATCTTTCCTCACCTCTCTACATTTCTTTCCTTCCTTTTTTAATTCCCTACCTTCTTCCTCTGTTCTCAGGGTCTTGTGTTCAGCTTTTTTTTTTTTTTTAATTTCTGCCCTTCATAAACCTTTCTTACTGTTCTCAACTTTGTGTCTCTGATTTTCCTGCTACCGAAACCACAATGCGGACACACAAACACTACTGTCCTTACTTCTTGAACAAACCCCTAGTGCTCCGCTCACTTTTAGGGTAGTAAAGAACCTTTTTCTCAGTATCGGGCTTTGATAATGTGGCTAACTTGAGTTTACAGGGAAACACGCAGAGAAAAGAGAGGTGGAGCTAAGTAAGTGTAAAAAAAAAAAAAAAAATAGGGAAACATTGCAGTGCACACTAATGCGCACACACACAGATTGCTAGCATGTCAACTGTACCCTATGAGTGCCTTTATGTACAAAAACACACACAGAGACTGAAGGATAATTTGAGATATTACCAAAAAAAGAGAAATAGGAGTTGAGCAGCAATATGTAAGAAGGTAAAAAGGCAAAAAGCAAAGAGTTTGCATTACAAAGTGAAAGGTAGTATTAACATAAGCGAACATGCACACACAGTGAGGGAGGAACATGTGCGTCGTAGTGGAAGGCATGTTAATAAGTGGCCTGGGGCAGATTTGGGCTCCCATGGGGAGAGTCCTGCCCTGCTCTGTAAAGCTTCTGTCTCTTCTTTAACCCGCCCATTAAACATGGTACACAGGTGGCTTATTAAACTGTGTCAGACAACTACAGTACACACCGATCATTCAACACAGCAGCGACAAATACAATCACATGCATCGGTGTTGTAATACAAATGATTTATGCAGTTACCCTTATCTTAACTCACGGTGCGTAAGTGGCGCATAGTTCACGTATAATGCTGAGTTTGATAATATACTGCAGGGGATACTTAAGATTTTTATCCCTAGACTCAAATTTGACAAATTTAGTCTCAGCCCTTAGGGTCCAGGCTCATTAAAACAAGCTAGTGCTCCTGTCTTATGGGGACCCACCAAACACAGGCCTGCATCTTTTCTCTATTGAGTCCCAAGTCGATTTTTTTAAGAAAAGCTCTACCTCAGCAGAACTCCATATTCTGTCTAGACTCCATGTTTAACAGGAGCCTTGTATCTTTAAGCTGAGACTTCTCCTGGGTCCACTTTATTGTTTTATCGTGTTATACTTTTTGTCTAACTACATGCACTTGCTGTGTTATTCTCATTAACAGCATAACTTCAGCAAGTCTCCCATGAGCATGGGCCCTCGAGATCTTGGCTACGGCCTTGATGATGATGAGCTGGACAGTGCAAGCAAGTAAGTACTCCTATTTTTATGACCTGTTGCCTCACTGAGGCCATTTTCGAGTTGTTTAAAATATGCATTTGATGTATGTCAAGGTAGAACTTTTACCAGCTGATTGGTTCATTTTATTAAGAAGAAGTTGATCGCCTGTCGAAAAGTGCATTTCCAAGCAGATTCAATCTTTTTTTTACTCATGATAACACTGCCCCCAAGTGGACATATTTAGTAAAAAGATGAGTTGACAGAAATGTCAGTCATGCACTGTAACTACTCTGGTTCTGGTAATCACAGATTAATTGTTTACACGTTCTCAGTGATACTGACAAAAATACATAATATACTGTATGTTACATATTATGTTTGAAAGTTCCCGTCATGGATTAGCATTTGATGTTTTCTAAAAACACAGACGCATGACACGACACACTGTTTTAACTCTGCCTGTCACTTCCGCTTCTCCTCTGAACACAGAATCTCCTCAGAAGACAGCGGGGATGCTCCTTCCTACATCGAGGACAGCGATGATTCGTACTCGCTGGAGCTCGACATCGACTCTTCCCACTCGGGCCAGATGAACTTGCTGGAGGAAATCCTGGACTCTCTGAACACCACGACGCTGGAGCAAGGCAAACTCAGTGCTGCCAAGAGCCTGGACTTCTTCAGGTCCATGGATGATTTAGACTACAAGGCCCCGGTATGAAAGAGAGGACGACTGCATTCGATTTTGAGAGGGACTGATCATCATTTATAGAGAAATCGTACGGAAAAAAAACATAATTTGAAAAAGCATCAATCTGTGGCCAGTAATGTGATGACACATTGATGGATTGAGGATAGATGGGTGTTGATTGACGATCATAAAGTCTGCACTGTCAATCTGTCACTTATGTCTTATTTTAAAAGATATTTAAAAATTAAACCTTTCAGATTAAGTAATTTCAGTTTGGACTTTCAGTTCCATGCCGTAAATTCTGTGATAAAATGTAGCTTATCGCAATTCTGATCAAATTAATCACTTTAATTGGTTGGTTCACCTGATAGAAACTAAGTGGTTAGAGCAGCCTTTTAGTCAACAAATAATGTAGAATATTGATTAACATTTACTCAGAGTAACTTTTACTCACGTAGAACTGAAGTCAATCCATGTCACCAACCTTTCTTTCTTCATAGCGGTTTAACACAGAGAATGTGAATAGTTTACAAAAGCATCATAACCAATAAAGAACAAAGGCAACTGTTTGGTGAACTCCATTATGTAGACAGATGTGTACCTCAACTGCTGGCTTTGAGGTACACTGGAAATACTGTTTTCACCCACAGAGATCAGATATTTGGGGACACCCAGGTCTCTTCATGAAGTTATTTGTTCAATGGTATTTCCTTGTTTCTTCTTTCTTCAGACCAAACTGACACCTTCCAGTGAGTCTAAACCTGCAGATGTGAAAGGTTGTGGTGGAGGCGGGGATCAGGGGGGCTGGAATATGGGCCAGGACGACAGCGTGGTCCACGGGAAACACCTCCCACCGTCCCCACGGAGACAGCCCAGCAAGAGCAGCCTGAAGGTGTCAAAGAAACCTGCGGCAGCTCCTCCAGTGCCTGTCGTCACTGCAGCATCCCCAGGCCAGGCTGCCGATGTCTCCAAACTCCTGTCATGTCCTCCTCAGCCCCATTCTGACCAGGTCCCTCACACTTTACCTCCAGGACAACAACCGGGACACCACTTCTCCTACTCGCCCATACCATCCCATAGACTTACAACCACGGCGCCATCTCCCACACTGTCTCACACCCACAGTTCTCCAGCACCTGTTTCTCAACGGGACTATTCCCCTGTTCCAGTGGGCCGGTCTCGGACCGTCTCAGACTCCGAAGCCAGCACTCAGCCTCCTCAGAAGCAGACTTCCTCCACCAGCGTCCTGAGGAGGAAGGTGCTGTCCAAGGAAAAGGTGAGGCACTACCAGGAAATGGCCCTCCAGAGGCAGGGCAGCAAAGGCCGCCAGGAGGGTGAAGGGAGCCTATCGAAGCACAGACAGTCAGCTATGCCAATCCCATGGGAGAAAGAGGTGTCCAAAGAGGGGCTCCTGGGGCTCGGCCTCTGTCTGGGTCAGGGTAAAGGCTCTGGTGCAGCTGTGGTGCAGGATCAAGGCCTCCTTGAGGAGATTGAGTCCATGTGTTGCCTCAGCTCCGTCCTCCACACCAGCCTGCAGCTTTCACAGGTTCACTGCAACAACAGTCACCACCAGGTCCAGGGCAAAGCCACAGATGAGTCCTAAGGGGACGTAAAAGACTCAGAGTCTGTAAAATGCCATAGGTTCCAATGAAATCTACTCACTCTCATTCTCCTATAACGTTCAGCTGCAGACTCAGAGAACATGATCGGTTCAGAAGTTTTTTTATCTCAACAGCCAGCCATCAGGAAAAGTTACAAACAAATCTGATGTCATACAGGCAGCCACCAACCATTGGCTACACCTTCTGTTGCAGGAAAAAAGGAAGAGATGAACTGATGCTCTGAAGAATTGTCCATCTGTCATCCATCTTCGTATTTATATGATTAAATCATTATTTTATGTGAAAAAAATCTGCCATTGTAACAGGAGTATTTTAACCTGTTTCCAATAGAAGTCAACTTGTTTTGAGAATTTTCCCAGTATGAATACCTGTATCTTGAAGACAAGGTCTCCACTGGAAAATTTTTGGAAAAAATTCAACTTTGTTTTAGAAAAGACTTTATTTGCAAAAGAAACTGGTGAAATTAATCTCACTACAGTGGCAGATTTTTCACACCCAACACAAGATAAGCACTTTTCTTTCAAGTGATTTGGGTGCTCTGCTAAAGTAACAACAACCTATGAGTTTTTGACGTTTAAAATTTCTTACAACAAGTGAAGAATCTTGTGAACTTTTTTTTTGTTTTGTTTTTCGGAGTGCCGTTACCCCAGTTTGTGAGATTTTTCGCTTGTTTTGAGAAGTGCATTGCGTTTACGCCCCATCATAGTAATTGTGTCTGTAGTCATCTAAATTTCTGGACGAAGTATTTTTATGTGTTGTATTTTTCATCTTCTGACATTCGCAATGCAGCACCCAACAGTGACCAATGAATTCTGTTTTGGGGAAAATATAAGCAGCGGCCGGCAATGGAGGAATTGGTCACATGCCTGAAAGGCATCTAGAAAAAGGCTCAGTCAGAATTAAGAGGCGACGTTAGGTCCTCAGCACAACATCATGTCAGTCTTCTGCTCAAACATTTCACGTGATCGACTTGATTTTGAACTTGCAGATTAACAAATAAATACTCAATTATTGGTACTGGTTCTAAAATTATTTGAGGAAAGAAGGATTTTCTAGATACAAAGTCTACTTGGACCTTTGAAATAAATTATACACTGTGTAATATAATGTTTTTTATCACCATGCCTTAAATGGACATGTGATTTGTTTATGATACTCTGGTGTCTTAATGCATAGATACCATAACAGGTACTTTGTGATCAGAATAATGTCAGATCTTAAATGCAGCGATTAATAGTACTTAAACAGCACTGTATTTACCTGGATCCATAGAACAGTTAATATATGATTTGCTTTAAGCTGCTGCTTTTGAATGCATTCCAGGTAATGAGATGTTCGTGTAGAAACCCCTCTTCTCTGCTCTTCCCGAGTTCCTCAGGACACCTCTGTCATTCTGGAGAGATGCAAATACACTCAAAGGTTAAAATGGGTGATCTGAAAAAGCCAGTATCCATGCTCCATCTCTGCTTCTTTTTTCTTTTTTTTCCCACACCATCGCTACGCTGCTCCTCATGTTGTCTCTCCTAATTTTCTGCCTTTTACTACTTTCAGCGCATCTCGACTGTAAAACTTGTGGCCAGTTGTTGCAAAGCTTAGGAGGTTTCGAGAGGATGTGGAAAAGGTCAACTTTATCAGGATATGGCTGGCAATACGCTACGTTTGTGTTATTGTCCACAAATCCCATGGAAAGACCGAACCTAACAATACATTAGTATGTCTCTCGTTGCTTTCAGACTTCCCTACCCTGTCTGTGGCCCATTTGTTCCTACTAATGATGTAAACTTTTAAAATGGGTCAGAGATACTGAATATAGTTTACAAGCTCAGTCTTTAAAAAAAAAGGCTGTAGCTTCTTCAGTAACTAGGAGTAACTATTGCATTTGCTGGGGACTATTCTCATCCATAGATTTCCAGTTAGTAATATGAATTGATTGGCGGTTTTTGTGTTTTTCATGGGATTTGTTGACATTTCAGAAAAATCCAGACTTATCATATAACCCAGTCTTTATGTTGATCTTCTTCTTTCTGTCTCACGCGTGGAAATGCAATCTCTGTCCTTCTAGGTTAGAGTCGCACACTGTAATGTAATGCAGTGGTTGATGATTGTACTGTAATGAAGCAATACAGTTCTCCTCAGAGAGTAGCTAAGTGGATGTAATGTGTACAGAGTCTAAAGTATTTCAATAACAGACTCTCCCGTGGAGAGAAACGCCATGTCCAGATTTGTGGGTTCCCATCATTCTCTGTGTCGCCACAAACCCAGAGAAAAGAAAAAAGCTTTTTCATGTGCTTGTGTTGGGATTATTACATTTATAGTTCGTTGTTCTTATGATTTATGCCAGACGCCAGTCGGTGTGGCAGTTTAATAGCAGCTATTTCTCCACTTTTCGAGTGCTGCTCTGCGTTAACGATTTGCTCATAAAGTCTTTGGCGTGCTTCTAAAATCCCAGGAATCAGTCCTAGTAATTCCAAAAAGAAAAAAAAATAAATAAATAACAGGCTCCAGAACAATCACTGTACTGGCCTTATTCATTGCAAACACTTTAAAAAAACATATTCACTATGCAAATATTCAAAATGATCAAAAAGGTCGGGGGGGGGGGTCACATAATATTGTACGATTGCACTTGAAGAATAATCACAATCAAATTAGTTTCTAGTGGCAATTAGCCTCCTGTGTCCGTAAATAAATAAATATGAGAGTCTATTTAACTATGTGAGCTGGGGTGTGTCTGTTGGCGTTAAAGACGGAGTGCATGATGTGCCTTATACAGTAAGACCTACCATCCCTTATAATCAGCACAAGGTACAGTATTATAGGACGGAGGAGTATGCAGTGTTTTCAGACCACCTTAAATCACAGTAATGAACATTGAACATTTGGTATTTATATGATAAACAGACACAAAAACCCCTACTTGGACCTGAGAAACTGACCTGAATTGAACTTAGGTACTAACATTGTTTTTGTAGCTGTTTTGCTTTTGAGTTTCAGCTGCAGTCCAGCTGGAGTTACTCAGTGTTTTTCTTTGCTGCAGTGGTCGGTGGGAATCTTCCTGCCTGTATTTAAGAGAGGATCTATGAATTTCTCCGGGTTATTTCTCCTTTTGTATATTAGGTACTTTCTTTGATTGTACTATTAAGTGATTTCCTGTATAGTTTGTGACCTTTTTCTTTTGTTTTCTCTCTTTTTCGAACACCTTGAACACTCACTCTGAGCTAACTGTATTTAAAGACGTTTCTCAGAGGAGTTTCTCTAGTTGTTTTCAAAATGATTAAAGATAATTTTCAACGGAATAGATGTGTATTTTTTCTGGCTTGAGTATATTTTACATGGATAATATATGATTGGTGTTGTATGTTGTTAAAAAAAAAAAAAAAAAAAAAAAAACACCTAATATTTGAATGTTTTTAGATTTTATTTTTGGAGGAAAAAAAATAGAGAGAGAATATAAATGAAATGTCCCATGTAGCCATTCATGTTCAGAAGCATCTGACACCTTTTAATAAACAGCGACTGACGAATGCTTGTACATGGTACAATGCTTACTGTTGTATCTGCATGTACTGTATGTACCTGTATGTGCTGTATGCTATGATTTTGTTTTGTTTAGTGTTACAGATGTGGTCAGTTCTTTTGGTTATTTGTTTTGGTATTATTTCAGTATTTAGCACCTCCGTCAAATCACGATCTCAAAAATGATGAAAATTAACATTGGTTCTCGTATGGTACACTCATTCTGCCTTGCATTGGGTAGTGTAGAGTTAAGTCTCACCTGCCGTGTATTTTCTGTAGAGGAAAACATTTCTGCTTTTTTGGTTACCTGCTACTGTAACTCTAACCATAGAGCTCGGTGGGGAGAAATAATTGAGCAGTGCGCTGCTGTTGAGGCTGATACGAAAAGCTTTAGTATATCTGGTCCCGTTTACACTAATGTTGTACACTGAAGAAAAACTGAGTGTCAGGGGATTTGCATTTCAGTGTCTGCAGGCTTGTGACGACTAAGGATATCCAATACTCTATTAACAGAATGTAAAGTAAAGCTATTAATAAATATGTAGTAAGTGTGAGTGAGTGGGAGGTGACAGATTATGTAGCAGCTTTAACCTACATACTATGGAGTAAAAAAAAACACAGGTTCAACTTTACAACGAGAGTAACATCACTTTTCCTAAACCAATAATTAAAAAAAAAAAAAAAACAATTTCAGTATAGTGACAAGTACACTGAATCTTATAGTTAGCTTCTTTTTTTTTCATTTCAGTCTCCTGGTTGGGTATTGTAATGATGATTAACTCTTCTGTATGCCATTTACTGATTTTCTGATTCTGTGCACACTTGCATGTTTTCATTGCAGAGAAAACAACTGTCTTTAACAACTGAGGTCAATCTAATGTGCTATCGATGAGTAACTTGTTACAACTGCACGTAATGTATGCACTGTGAACTGAAAATAAATTATGCTGTTTCATTCTTATGCATCCCTGGCCTCTTTTTTTTTTAATACTAAAATGCTGTATCAACATAGATAGAATTACATTATGTAGAAAAAGGGGTATTTTATTGACAAAACAGTCAGTGTGGTTTATTGTGTATTTACGTTTCACAGAGCCAAACTGGATTACCAACCCGGCAAAGCAGGAAACTGCCCCAGGGCCCCAGAACTCCAGGGGCTCCAAAAGTCCCAGGTTCGTTGTGTATCATTTGCTTTATGGTAAATTGATTGCTTGCAGGTTTCTGTGGAAATTTTCACTGCTCACAGTAAGTAGAGTGTCAACTGGATCCCACTTTATTCTGTAATCTTTGGGCCTTGTCTCAAAATCTGGTTCTAACATCTTTATTGTCTTTGTATATAGTAGCATTGCATTTTCCTAAAAAAAAAAAAAAAAGTTGTGCTTTATCAAATTGCCACAAACTTAGACAGAAAAACTAGGTGCCAGGTGGTATTTCTGTACAGTATCACTGGTTGGGTTTTGGGTCTCTGCAAAAATATAATAAAGCTCCATAGTACGCTATGTGCACTGGACTTGATGGAAACTTGGAGGTAACTGGGTACAAAAGCAAATTTTTTTTCTGGTGGCCCTGCAAAACGGGGTAATGCAGCTCTGCGCAGAGCACTTAACAAAGAGCGTGCTGGTTTACTGAATAGTTCACTGTACGTGTGTGTGTTTGTGCAAATATCAGTATATTGGTCTATGGATTTACCAAACGCTAAAATAAAAATGTAAATTGTAAATCACATTGTGCCTCAATACACATAACACTTTGGAGACATTAACTAAATTAAAACAACTAAATTCTCTTTAATTACCCAACAGATTTTCCATACAGCTGCCAAAACTTAAAGGTACATAATAAAATTCACACTTCACAAACTTCACAAAATAATCAGTACAGTATATACAATTAAAATTACACCTCAGCCTAGAAAGTTGTTGTTGCCAACAATATTGAGGTCAGCCTAGAAGAAACTATTCTCGACTAGTGCAACAAATCCTGAAACCTGAATTTTAAAGGACAGATATTCTGTCAGTTAGGAGCTACGGTAAGAAAAGCCCCATGGGAATGTTCACTGAAAAATAAATGGGTACTGACAGCAAGACTCGGCGTATAGACATGTCATACACGGAGAATTAAAAGGCCATTTTCCTGTAATAAATACACATGGATTGAATTTTATGGACTCAACCGAGGAATGTTTTGACTCATTTTGCTTGGTTCCACATGAGGTTTTAAGACAAAGGCTAGGTGTGCGCCTAAAATTTTGATAACATTTTTCCGTGAGTGCTCACCGGTCCATGAGTTCTAAAAAAAAAAAAAAAATGCCCGATTCAATACATTCTGAACTCAAATCTTCGCACTCAGATGGACGTACTGCTGGACGGTCGAGCCAGGTGCAAAACATTGCTTAAGGATGGATGAAGCACCGGGCTACATATTTACACAAAGATGGCGTCACAAAATCTCATACCGGCCTCCGGCGCGCTGTAATTTTAGGATGGAGGTACTGCGAGGTGAAGACCATGTTTACATGCAGGATCCGGATGTTCAATCCCATCTGAGCCAGCAGTACATCTCATATCAGTCGTATTTCTGGTACCAGCTACTAAATTACTATAATGACGAGATTATCACCCTGCATGTAAACACCGTCCCGGCCTGCATCTCATATCAGTCTCTCCATGGGCGGCGGCTGGGTGATGCTCCACATCTCCACCCGCGATCCCTCCTTCTCCTGCCGGCTGGGACTGTAGGTGCCATGGGTGGCGCGGCGGTTTAGCGCCACCACCAGTCCAACGGAGGTCAGGATGAGAACGAGCAGCAGGACAACAGACACCAGACTGATGGAGAGTAAGAGGTCAGAGGTCAAACCCTCAGAGGTCAGCTGCAAGGAGGCGGGAAAGAGAAATCTATGCTTACTAGAAATTTCAGAGAAATGTTTTGATTTAAATATGTTCTTACAACCGGACACACTCTTTATTTCTCTCTCTCCCGCACGTTTTCTCTCGGTCACACACTCTTACACACACACTTGTCCTCCCCTGACTGCTTTACTCTACACCAGGCGCTCCACGCGTGCTGCCAAAGTGCTGATGGATGTGTTTCCCAGCTCAGCAGGTGGGTTGCGACCACCAGGAGCCTCGAGTTGCCGTGGACTGAAACCTCCCTCCGTCTGCCGCCTCTCTCGCAGTTTGGCTGCAGCCAGCGCCAGCCCCACCATCGCCACTATCGCCAAGCCAATCAGACACGGTGCCAGCACGGCAGCCACCCGTGAGCTGTTTGGAGCACGCTTTATCTGTAGAGGATCACACACACACACACACACACACACACACACACACACACACACGCACGCACACATGCACACACATACAGGCAAAGTGCTGCCTGATGATCCCATCAGCACATACACAGCAAACAACACCAGAAAAAAAAAAACGAAAAAAAAAACACTTGCACACCAAAAATAGCTCATATACACACACACACAAACACACACTCCTTTTCAAGTAGGAAGAAAAGCTTTTTTACATGAAGTGTCTGAGGGCGTTTTAATGACTTGTGAAACCTGCTAAGATTCATTTTTAACTTACAGCCCTGTGGCCCCTTTGATCTTCACACACCAAAAAAAAACCACACAAACAGCCTCGCCACCTCCCAGAAACACAAGCGGCCCTGCATGCAAACACAGATTTCTGACCCCACCAGACAAACCCAGCGAATCAGGATGAATCAAATCTTCCAGTGCAGCAGGTGAGCGATTGTGCACATTCGTTAAGCAGAGGCAGGAGACGGAGCGGCAGATGCACTTACATCAGTAGTTCCGGCTGGCGTGATGGTCGTGACACTCTGAGTGGCTGATACAAGGTTACCGACGGCACAACAGCTGTAAGTATCTTTCCGTAACACTTAAAATTCTGGCTGACACTATCTTCATAACTAAAGCTTCTTACTGAACTTGTCAGGTTACGCAAGGCTCTGGAAAAAAAATCTCAGAAGTCGGCAAACTCTACGCTGAGCAATCAACGTGGAAACATAATTCTAATAAAAATACAACCATCCATATGCCGGGGGCAAAAAATAACTCGTGCACCCACGCTCGATGCTGTAGACATTACACTTTCTTTTCCTTTGCTACAGGTTCTTCGTTGACTCCTAGAAACCGCTTACCTGTCACTGCCACACAGTTGGCTGTCAGAGCCAGTGTGACACAAGTGAGCCGGAGCAGCCTGCGGCCAGGACCCGCCATCAGTCACTGGCTGCCACACACACAGACAAGGAGATGTCTACCTAACCCGTCTCCAAGGTACATGGCAAGGCGACCCTGAAGCCCACGGCAGAGCAGCAACGCACGCAGAGACGGCAGCTATGTATGCTTCCCTGCTGTCAGCACTATCAACCTGCTCTCTCTGCGTGTGTGTGTGTATATATATATATATATATATGTGTGTGTGTGTGTGTGTGTGCCTGCCAGATAAGCTGCCCTCATACGTTTCTGTGAAGCTGGCCAAACTTCTTTGAAGGCCACCAGTTCTCTGCTGAAACTGCACTTCAGTGGCAGACGCCACGTTTTTGCTGGCGGAGCACATTTCTCCCTCCCTGCTTTCTCTCGCTCTCAGAAGGATGGCCACATCATTGCCGACACTGAAAAAACCGCTTCCCATTTCCTCCCCCTCTTTCCTCACCATTGGGGCTAGCTGTGCCTGCAAAGGACACACACACACACACACACACACACACACACACATGCGCACAGAGACTTGAAAAATACAAGATGGGAGCGAGACGGCAAGTGTACAAGAGAGGAGTGCCACTACATATTTACCATGTACTCAAAATTATGTGGATACCGGAACAATCTCACATATGAGATTGTCGCGCACCTAAACAAAAACCGTGGGCATCAGTGTGCTTCTGTGAAAGACTCCACTCTTCCGGGAAGTTTTTCCACCAGATCTTGGAACCTGGCTGCGGGTATTTGATCCCGCTCAGCGACAACAGCATTAGTGAGGTTGGGCACTGGTGCGGGGCGATAAGGCCTGGGGTTGAGGTCGGGGCTCTGTGCAAGTCAGCCGACTTCCTCCGCGTCAGACTCGGGAAAACCATTTCTTTATTAAAGGATAGGTTTTTCAAGTACATCTTTAAACGATGGTCCGGTACCCATATGAACACTGGAACAGGTTTTTCTTGCTGTAATTCATTCATTCTGTTCATACGGGTCATTAAAAGATAACCTTCCTAACGTGCTTCCAGTTTAGGTGACGCGGGACAAAATCCAAACCCCTCCCCCGGCCTGTGCAAAACTGTAAATTTTAGTTTCAGGTTTAAGTTTCTATTCAAGTTTATCCGAGACTAATATGAAGCTTCAGCTATCCAAGTCAGACAAATCAAGTTACAGTCTCTCCAAGTCTGTAATTTTGCCTCTCAGTACAAAAATTCCCCAAATTTTGGTTCCTGCCCCATCACTGCAGCTCAACAGGGAAACAGTGTCAGTGGAAACACAATGAGGGAATTTTATGTCAAAAAGACTGTTACTTGGAAGATAGCTACTTGATGTGACTAACTCCGAATGCTGAAGCCTCATAGTAACTTCAGTCAAACTTGAAAACTTGTGTATCTATCCTTTAACCTCGCTCTGTGCACAATGGCACTATCGTTTAAAACAGGAAAGAGCATGCCTAGCCTAAATCATTTAAAAAAAAAAAAGCCCCAGGCCAGTGGTATATGGACAGAGGTGTCCAAATACTGTAGCACATTGCCTTGGGTTATTCTGGGATATACTCACGCTACATCTTGTTAAAGGAGATTAAGTGTCTATGTTTGTTGTCACGGTAGCCACCTGACTTTGGTATCCAGCAAGAGTTGAATCGAGGGCAAGTGGACTTGGTTGTAGAGCTTGAAGATTTTCAAGATGATTTTCGAGATCTACGACCGAGTCCGGTTTCCCTCGATTCAGCTCTTCTTGGGTAACCATGACCTGGATGACTGAGAATCTTCAGATTTCCATGACTTCGACAAAAACGCACACACACACACACACACACACACACACACTGATACACAGTTAGGATATCATTGAAAGTTTCGACGAAAAGAGCTTCAAATGAAGTTGGTACCAAAGTGAAAATGGAGGAAAAATTAGACACAAAGTGTTGTTGTTATGGACGAGAAAATAAGTTGAAAGATGAAAAGAGGACCGACAACAAATCAAGGCTGATAGGAAAGATTTTTTTTTATTTGACAACAACAGGGACAGAGACTGGATTTAAAATCGAGACAGGACAGAACATGATGAAGGAAAGACAGAGATAGACGCCACATGTGTCGTACATGGATCATTCAGCACAACAATGAAAGACAGACAAAAACACAATAGTCTACCATGAGGAACAGACAAGTGCAGTGATTCGGAGCGTTATGAAACGTTGACCACAACAGCATGGTAAGTGGTGATAGGTACCGTTCAAGCAGAGCCGCGGAGAATTCAGGCTTAAAATATCTATGCCTCACGCAGGAAGGTTTAGAGACAGAAGCTTCTTTGGTACAAAACATCGCACAGCAGTCAGTCAGTCAGTCAGTCAGCACAGTGCTCTGAATGCACATCAAGAACAGAGAGATATCTTGTCGTTTTCTAGCCCCCGTAGGTGCTTCTGTTTTTGCTAGTTCACACATTTCATCCGCATGGAGCTCCCAAAATCCAGTTAGACTGACAGGATATCCTCGATGAGAAACATTTTAAATAACACATATTTTACAATGTTCCTCACGTCACCAAAAAGTGCTCTATTGAATGTAGTCTGTCCTTACCTTTAGACCAAGTTTAATTAAAGATTCATCTTTTAAGTCATTCATGAAGCAAACATCCTGTGATTTCCTATCGTTTCAAATTGAATATCTTTCTATTCTATCTAGAATTTTGCTTGGAGAAAACAAGCAGTTTGAATCGGTTACTTTGGGCCCTGACAACTTCTGACGGGCAGAGTAATCAACAGATCAATTGATAATCAAAATGATCTTTTGTTACAGCCCTAAACTGATTCGTCTGTGGCGGTTTCACGTGAAATCACTGCCTCTGTGATCTACAGCTACTTCCATAAGTAAATTAAATAGAGTAATATAAATAAATACACTGAATAAGGTGCTTCTGATTACCAAAGGATTGTTTTAAGGCACAGAAACAGCTCTGTGGTACCGTTAACTGTACATCAAAGAGAAAACCCTAATAGGTGCAGCATGATTGTCATAAATACCTGGTCAGGAGTCCCCTGTGTTTTGTCTTGAAAACTACTGAGCTTTTCTAGTAATTAATCACTTGTACAAATGCACTGACATAGCTTCAAATCCTTTTCCGCACCCATACTGTCAAAACACACACGCACACACGCACACACGCACAAACACACTCAGTCGTTTCCGCCCCACTCCACCTCTGGCTCGTCGTCCAGCCTGAGGATGAGGTAGGAAAGCAGCTGGAAGAGGTTCTGCCACAGCAGCACTGCCACGTAAAAGTAAATGTCGCTTACGTCCGTCTGACAAATGTCTCCAGCGTAGCTCATGTCGCACACGCAGACAAACTTGTTGATGAGGTTGCGGCAGTAGCCTCCGTTCAGACAGGGGTTGGACTTGCACTCGTCCACCTCCTGCTCACACCTGTAGACATCAAATCACAGTTCGGTCAGAGACACTAATTTTGAAGAGGTGACCACTTATAGCCAGTGGTTGTATGGTTAAGTTTGGCAGGAGAGGCTTTGCTCTTTGAAGAAGCTATCAGAGAAACAAGGACTCCGCTTAGAGAACAAATCCCCCTGAATAAACCCCACACATTAACATTTGATCTTACTATAGTTAAATCAACAACAACAAACATATAGCACATAAGGGGGAGGTTGGGGTGGTGGGGGAGCTGGAGGAGCACATCAGTAGAGTGATAGTGAGGATTTCAGACAATGCTGGAAAGTTCATTTACTCAAGTACTTATTTTACTTGAGTATTTACATTTTATGCCACTTTATACTTCTCTGCTATATTTCAGAGGCACTTTTTACTATATTTACCTGACAGCTATACTTACTACTTTCAGATTAACATTTTACATTAAAAAAAAAATTACATTTAACTAATAAGTTTAGAAAATACACTGTATTGTTAAAGATTACACCTGTGGTTCCCAACATTTAGGGCTTGTGACCTCTTACAAAAAAGCAGTGTTTACTTTGGGCCTTTGGTTTTTCAGATGTCCATGAGTTGTTAGCAATTCAACCACTAAGATTTCCCCACTAAACCTTTCTGATGGTTTCATTTAAAAGACTATTTGAAGCCTGAAGAGGTGATTATGATCTATAATAATAATAATAATAATAATATCTAATAACACTATATATGTTATGTACTTCTTCCACCACTGCTACCAGGTTATAATGGTCATGCTGTGCACCTGCGTGAATGTACTGGTCAGCTGATAGCCACACAGGTGCTAAATTAACCAATGATTTTCAAGTATGAATGAAGCGGCTGATGCAACCACGCCTTCAGTTCTCTGCCCGAGCTAACCCTACGCTCCGTAGGCAAAGCACAGACAGTACATGTTTACTTATTTACAGGTTTTTACTTAATAAAAATCGTGTATTTTCTTCTTTCCTACCGGTGTCCAGTGAAGCCAGGCGGACAGTTACAGGATAGCTCTCGGGCCGTGCAGTTGCCTCCGTTGAAGCAGGTGTAGTTTCTGGTGTCATCGCCGCACACAGAAACCGGCAGCTTGGGTCGTCTGGTAAAGGACAATCAGACATGTAAGAGGGTAAAAGCATTTGTAATTTGTGTTTTATTCGAGGCTACGCGGTCAGAGGTATTGTTGGGTTCATTGGGTTGTGTGGAGCAGAGTTTGACGTCTTTAGAGAAGCAGAAGAATCAGCCAGACAGGAGCTGTATTGTTCGGGGCCCTGCTGTTCTCGGCAGGGGAGACAAAGAGACTTAAGAGGTGACCAGGATAATAAGATTTAAAAGACCTCTGGCATCTATTCACCAGCAGGATGTCAAATCAAATTTACAGGAATGAAAAAGCCAACCATTTCTCTTTGGCCTCCATAGGCTTGTATTTGCCTGAAGCACAGCAGCTCTGTTCCAAAATGTTACGTATCTGTTGGCAACTTGAAATTCATCCCTTAACGATTACAAAACACAGGCTTTGTCATTAAGGAAAGTGTACAATTTTAGTAGGTGAAGTTTTCATTTAGATGCTATGAATCATTTTGAACTAAAGCTGTCACTCATTTGAAACAGTGGTTATTTCATTTTAAAACAAACAGTGTCACAGGCAACGTTAATCTTAGCTTTGCTTGGCATTTTGTTGCACGTAGTTGAACAAAAAGACAGGAGACATCGTACATGACATTTGAGAGACAAATATCTAACAGGAAACAAATAGCAAACACCTGAGAAATAGGGGGGAAAAAAACAAAAAACAACTTACACATTTCTGACAACAATGTACCACGGAATTTCTTCAACGCGTTCACTGGAGAGAGACAGAAAGAAAGATGGCAAGAGGGGGGTGGAAAGAGATACAAACAAGAGAGACAAACAAAAGAAGTCATTTTGATGAAAACTTTACAGCATAGATGTTCCCAGTATGGGGAGACGCGCAGCTTGTCTGGTGGCTTGCTTAGCGAGACACTTGCAAAGGTTTTCCTCGTGCAAGAGATGCAAAATGCAAGAGGCTGCGTGTTTACAGGATAAATGGTTGGAGGCATTCCCCTGCTGGTTCTCCGAGGCAAACGGTAGATGACAGGGGAAAGAAACTGGCACTGAACCAGAGCCTTGTGTAGTGAAACACCACGGCAGACTGAGGCCTTTTCTGGCTGACACTAGAATAGAAATGCAGCTTCTGAGACACTCAATGCAGGCGTGGTTGAAATGCTGAACAGAGGCAGAGACGTGGAGGCATTTACAGTGAAGGATTTTGTTTGTGCTGTGGTGCGGCCCTTTGTCTGCGCAATTTTGTAGCATTTATTTGTGTATTTTGTGTTTACTAACTAACTAAGCTCTCAACACTGTTTATAGAAGAGCAAAGTCATCTTCAGAGCATAAAATATTCAAATTGGGATTGTTTCCCCTTCTGCTGCTGGACTATACTTTCCACAAGCCTGTTGCACTATTCTACACTATTTTTATTCTATTCTATGGTCCTGTTTTTTTTTACTATATCCAGAAAACAGTTGAACTTACTTGCAGAGGGGTCCAGTGTAGTTCTCAGGGCACAGGCAGGCGTACTTGTCCGGCCCATGCAGACAGGTGCCTCCATGGGCACACAGGTGGTCTTCGCACATATCCACCTCCACCTCACAGTCCACACCTGCGTAGCCAAATTCACAGGTGCACTCGTAGGTCAGACCGTTCACGCTGCAGTTGCCGTGGACACAGGGACCGGAAGCACAGGTGTTGATGAAGAAGTCACAGCGTCTCCCTGCCCAGCCCTCAGCACAGCTGCAGTTGAAGGTGTTGAAGTGGTCCTGGCACTCCCCTCCGTTCATGCAGGGATTGGGCTCACACAAGGGGGCCCCACTGCAGCCAAGGAGCGGTGGATGAAGTGATGTCTGGACGAACTGCTCCTCCTGCAGACGTGGGAGGTTCACATCAGAGGAGCTGAAGTAAGGCAGGGCAATGCCACCCAGCTCCACTGTGCCCAGACATCCAGCCAGGGACCAGCCGGCATCAGGGGCCAGGCCCCCCAGAAAGATCTCCACCCCCTGCCTGAGGAAGTCCATGTTGCCTCCTTGGCTCCTGGAAGTGCTGGCTTCCTCTATTTCTTCATCCAGAACCAAAGTCCACCAGGAGGTTTGTGCCCACGGCGCTGCCATGAACACATGGACGCTGTGCCACTCACCGTCACTGACACTCCTCCGGCTGCTGATGCTGACTGTAGCCAAGCCCTCCTCTCCCTCCTCCTCAATGTTGTCTAAAGTGGTGCTCTGAAGCTCCATGAAGAGGAAACCGTCCTGGACAGAGAGTGTGAGGAATGCTGGTCCCTTCTCTGCATGTAAGATAGCTGCATTACGCTTCCGTGTGCGCAGGTTTAGGGAGAGGTTAGTTAGATTGCGGGTTATGTTGCCGTTTCCCCGGTAGGACAGCACAGTGCTGTCATTCAGGAAAGTTGCATTGGAGTAGCCTAGGACATTAGGAGAAAATACCTGCCATGTATATTTGTTTAGACATTTACACACTTTGTTGCACGCAAGAAGCCAACTTCCTATGTCAGTTGGCTTCTCGTTTTTGATGATCTAATGGCATTATACACCAGAATACAACAAGGGTCTTAAATTTTCTAATTTAAAGTTCCAAAAGACAACAGACATTACAGCAGCATGGCATTTCCTTGCTTGATGACACTAAAATCCTTTTACGAAACAGCATGAGGTCATTAATCAGAAACACCTGCAAGGAGCAGGGATTTGTGCCTCAATGAGTTAATCACTGAACATGGGGTGGCTTAGTGGACAGACACAGTAAATCATCCCTAATCCCAGCATAAAAAGGATAAACTGGCCTCAAGCCCATCCTGCTTTATGGAGCACATACAGCATACTGAGTGGGCAGATTGAGGCCAGACTATAATCGGGCGTGTGTTACATGGTGGCCAATTAAGTCAAGCATGACCAATTCCACAAACAAGTTAAAAGATTAGGTAACGTAAATATAGGTCTAAGAGGTAAGCAACTCCATGTTCAGGCTTGAGGGCTTTTATGTAACTTAGAAATTATGTCAAGGAGAAGATTCCAACATGGACGCAAAATGTATCGCCAAAAGCATTGGACAAAAATGAACTCACTGTTAAAGTGCCACATTATGTAATAGCTTGCCACAATTTGTGGCTATACTGTCTAACAATATAATTTTTTTCCCGTTATATCGGTTAGTGATGTATGATGTGTTACTTATATTACTTATTACAATCATCACATAAAATATGCTGCTACTAATGGCGTGAACATCTTTAACCCTATTGTAGGGACATTTTATTCCATGTTGACAAACTATTACACCAGCTAACAGTTATTACACTATCAGCTTTTAGAACATCTCCCGACTTCCTAGCGCTGATTTAAAGATTTCTTGTAACCAGAGTTGTGGACTTGAGCCTTGGACTCGAGTCAGAAGAGTTATAAAAATAAGCACTTGAGGCTTTGAGACTTACATTGCATTCAGAAAGTATTCAGACCCCTTCACTTTCACAGTTTATGTTGCAGCCTTATGCTAAAAATTTTTTGAATTCATTTCCCCCGCCCAATCTAAACTCAATACCCCATAATGATAAAGCCAAAACAGAATTAGAAAATTTTTGGAAATTTAATGAAAAAGAAAAAACTGAAATATTACATTGACATAAGTAACCAGACCCTTTTCTCAGTACTTGGTTGAAGCACCTTTGGCAGCGATTACAGCCTCGTGTCTTCTTGGGTATGACGTGACAAGCTTTGCACACCTGGAATTGGGGGATTTCTGCCAGTCTTCTCCGCCAATCCTCTAAAGCTCTGTCAGGTTGGATGGGGACCATCGGTGGACATCCAACCGGTGGTCAGAACCCAATTGAACATCAGGGCTCTGGCTGGACCACTCAAGGACAGTTCACTGAGTAGTCCCTAAGCCACTCCTATGTTGGTAGGACTGTGTGCTAAGGTTCATTGTCCTGTTAGAAGATAAACCTTCAACCCAGTCTGAGGTCCTGAGTGCACTAGACCATGTTTTCATTAAAGCTATCTCTGTACGTTGCTCCATTCAGCTTTCCCCTCAACCCTGACCAGTCTCCCTGTTACTGAAGAAAAAAAAAAAAAAAAAAAAACCCCACAGCATGATGCTGCCACCACTATGCTTCACCATTGGGATGGTATTAGGCAGTTGATGAATGGTGCCCTGTTTCCTTCAGACATGACAATTACAATTGAGGCCAAACAGTTCAATCTTGGTTTCATCAGACCAGAGACTCTTGTTTTTCATAGTCAAGAGTCCTTAAGGTGTTTTTTTGCAAACTCCGAGCAGCTTTCATGTGTCTTTCACTGAAGAAGAGGCTTCCGTCTGGCCACTCTGCCACAAAGCCCAGATCGTTGGAGCGCAGCCAGAGTGACCATCAAGTTCTTGGTCGCCTCTCTTACCAAGGCCCATCTCCCCTGGTTGCTCATTTTTGCCAGACAGCCAGCTCTAGGAAGAGTCCTGGTTGTTCCAAACTTATTCCACTCAAGAATTATGGAGGCCACTCTGCTCTTGGGAACCTTCCCCAGATCTGTGCCTAGACACACGCCTGTCTCTGGGCTCTGCAGGCAGTTCCTTTGACCTCATGGCTTGGCTTTTGCCCTAGTATGCATTGTCAGCTGTGAGACCTTATATAGACAGGTGTGTGCCTTTCCAAATCATGTCCAATCAATTGAGTCTACAGGTGGACTCCAATCAAGGTGCACAAACATCTCAAAGATAATCAAGAGAAATGGGAGGTACCTGAGCTAAATTGCAAGTGTCATAGCAAAGGATCTGAATACTTATGTCAATTTGATATTTTAGTTTTTTTTTTTTTTTTAAATTTGCAGAAATTTCTATTTTAGCATAAGGCTGCAACATAAAATGTGAAAAAAAATTGAAGGGGTCCGAGTACTTTCTGGATAAACTATAACTTAATTAAGATTAAGAGTATAAGATTTGAGACTTACAAGCAAAACTGTTAATTTCTCACGTTCAGGCATAGTAAAATGCCAGAACAATGACAAATACATAAGACGGTAGCTTCAAATACTGTATATTTAATTATTAGGCTTATGTATTAAAGGGTTTTGGTGCCAGCTATATAAAAAACACTATAAACATAGATATGAAAGGAAAATTCTGTGGCATTTTGATCCAACCTAAAAAAAATTGCAGGTTTACTTGAAATTTACCATAAAGTTTTGTGAACTGACTATTTTTTCCCCCCAAGGGCTTGAGACGTGACTTAAGAACGTACTCTGAGAGACTTGCGAGTGATAAAATTTGGACTTCACTTACATTCATATCCTTGGTTCAGCATCCTGCACTCTGAGTCTGTGGGGCAAGGGGACAGCTCGCACCACCTGACCTCTTCACAGCGTCGCCCTGCTGTGCTGGGGGGGCAGTTGCAGGTAAAGTCATCCCACATGGAGTAGCACATCCCCCCGTTGAGACAAGCGTTCCTCTGAGGATGAGGAATTGATAAAGGGGCTTAATTATACCAGATGTTGCATAAACTCTGCTTGATTTCATTGTAGTAACTATACAATACGTGATTGCTATATTAGGCATGAAACTAAAATAAGGCATTGTCAGTAGTTAGAAAGGCTGAAATTAAAAGGCGTTTTACTCACACTACAGACGTTGTCCCCTGAACACCCAGTGGTCACATTTTCCATGAACTCCAGAGGGAAAGATCTCACTGAGGTGTCCAACCCAAAGAATTGCAGCCTACTATCATTGATCCTGAGGTCCTGGATACAGCCTTTAAAATATCCACCAAACACTGAAGTCGTCCTCCTCTCCAGTAGACCTCCCACATACAGAGTATCTCCTGCTCTGACATTGACTGTCCTGATCTCCACATCACCCTGCTTCTGAGCGCCTATGTACAGCATCATATGATCCTCCACCACCTCCAAACTCACAAAGTGGACTTCCCCGTCATCAATCGCACTCTCTGCCTTCAGGCTCTCAAATTTATTGAGCTGAACTGTGACCTTGCCATCCTCCAGCCACATGTGCAGGTACTCGCTGCTGCTGTTGGCGAGCACCAGGAGGAGTCCATTGTGCTTCCGTGTACGCAGGAAGAGGGAGATAGAGAGGTTTTGGCCCAGATCATCAGTGACAGTGAACGCAGCATAACTGTGAGAGTCCTCATTCCCAAAACGTGCAGTCACATGCTCTGCAAAAGGAGGAAAAGGGGATTGAGATGAGACAGCAAAGTGTTTTTTCAGGTGAAATACAGGACGAAAGTGAGTGGGCTGGGTGTCAACATCAGGAAAACATCTTCATAACTTTTTAGCTTGGCCAGACTATGTTATGAGATTGATTATTGGGGTTCAGGGAGGTTTTATGAGTGCAAGAGCATAATTTCTTTGTAGTGAAAACACAAAAGTAAAAGGGGAAAAACATTGTACTAACCAAAGACATAAAGTGAGTTGGGGTGCATGCCACTGATGTGTCTACCAAGTACAAATTGAGCTTACACTCCCAAATCTATCAGAATTGTATTTTAATACTATTAATTCAGTTTTTATCTTCAGCACAAGGGTGTAAAATGAGGGTTTCTTCTCATCTAATATTTACTATTAAAAGAAAATTATGATAGATTTGGGTGTTTGCAGAATTTCAGCTAACTCGGGGAAAAGACATTTAAGCAGTTAATGTTGAGGCTCCAAGAAGAACGGAGAAAGAGAGAGGAAATTTAAGCCACCACGAGCCCTCATAAACTGTGTGATCTGTCTCCACTGTCAGCACTTTCTACTGTGGCTTGGCCACCTGATAAGGCAGCCAGAACAATGAGAACACGCAAGCAGAGAGGTCATACAGAATATGATAGGTTATATAAGAGCTACATAAAAGCTTGGATTTGTATATATGTGGATACTTTGAATGTCTGTGAATAGATGTGTGCATCTGTGTGCATTTGGGTAAATGTGTCCGCAAATATCCCATCAGACACTCTGATCAGTAGTCTGCTTTGATAGACTCAAGCGGCTATAGACATCCTCAGTAGAAAACTTGAACTAGTCAAATTTTTCAGGGGAAAATTTGTGAAAAATGCAAACCTTATTTTTCCACTCAACTTATCACCCACTTTCTGATGTATTGATCACAGTTTTCCAAAGCTTACTGAGTGGGGTGCAATTTCCTTGAATGTTCGTCTGTGTATTTCCAAAATAGAATCACTTATATCCTTAATCCGGTGTGTAAGATAAGAGGATCTCTGCCTCCTTCCTTTACTGTGGCTTTTGCTTGGCCTCATCTCTGCTCCCTTATCTTCTGTTACACATCATCAGCTGAGGATGTTATTTACTTATCCACTACATATATTTAGTGAGAGTGGGCAATTACTCTTTCCCTATGATTTCAATCAATCTAGTAACCTTAAAGCTTAAAGTTTAAATGAGAGTCTCATATCTGCTTTTCGTGACAGGATATACCAAACTTTTTCACACAGTTTTTATGCTTGTGCAATAACCACAGCTTTATGGTACTAATAGATTTAGAAAACCAAAATCTACTACAGGTTTCTACACTGTGTTGCTGCTATTTGGCTTTCCAGTTTCTCCACCTATAATATAGACATACCCTCCTCACAGTCCTGCCCCTCATAAGGCCTTGGACACCAGCACTGGTAGCTCTGCCACAGGTTGACACACTGTCCTCTGTTTTGGCAAGGCACATCCAGGCAGCGGTCCCTGTGGCTGCAGCCAGGGGACACGTTAACAGCAGAGTCGCTCAGCCATTCCTCAGGGACGACGAGCTGCCAGTTCACAAAAACATCGCGCATACAGCCAATAAAGGCTGGAAGTGGAGTGTCCTCGCTAGGGCCATTTGAGTCCTGAAGCACTCCTCCAATAAACGTGTTCGGAGGATGAGACCCCAGCCCAGCCAGGGTGCTTTGGACTGGAGCCACCTTGTGGCATGACTGGCTCCCACAACTCCCAGTGTCATCCAAGAGTTTCAGGCTGAGCACCCAGTTTTCAAGCACAGCCTCTATAAAATGCCACTCTCCATCTGTGACATTGTGCGGAAGCTCCAGAACCTGGCTAGGGCTGTCCGCTTGGTCTCCAGCGGAAGCCTCCTTCCTCAGTTTGAGACGAAGCTGCCCTCCCTCCAGCTCCAGGCTCAGCAGCAGGCCCGTGTTGTTCCACTGGAACAACACCGCTCTGGGCAGCACAGTCTTGAAGCTCAGGGTGATGTTGCAAGAGACCTCAGCATCCACCAGGGGACTCTGAAGCAGCAGGTAGCCTCTGCGTTCAAAGGAGAACGTGGTGGGGGTCTTGCAGAGGGGTCCGGTGTACCCAGCTGAGCAGGAGCAGGTGTAGCCGTGAGTCCCATCCAACAGGAAAGGAGAGCAGGAGCCTTGGTTCTGGCATTCATGTCCCTCACAGCCTGCCAGCCTCACCTCACAGTTTACACCTCCATAGAGAATGCCATCATGACTCTGTTTGAGGCAGTGGCAAGTGTAGCCTCCAGCATGGCTCTCACACCTGCCCCCATTCTGGCAGGGATTGGGATCACACTGGTATATCACATCCTGACAGACGGAACCTGTCAGCACAAGAAAACAATAGAATCACCTATCTTGTGTTTTTCCTAACAAGGGAAGACACAAATTCTTCTAGACTATGTGACTACAGTTGTGAAGCAAATTATAAACATCTTTGCAGATGTAGATTATGGTTAATTATTGGTCATTTCTCTTTGTTCAGTAGTCTTGTAAGCAAAATGATTTGACTCACTGCTGTGGGTTTACCGGTAACGAGTTATGCGGGCAAGTTGCATAATGATTGCTAGTGTAGACATGGACACATGCCAAGGTTCCCCATTTTCTTCCATATTATGTCAATGCCTGCTCCTTATGTGTATCGTGGTCCCTGTTTTTTTTTTTTTTTGTACTTCTTTGGTGCCTTGGAAATGGTGTGAACTACCATGTTCCTCCTCTGATACACATGTAGTCAAGTAAGCCCCGAGTGGCCGACCCGACTATTACAAGACCAGTTGCACACTAGGGACTTCACTTGTCCATGTATCATCTGTTTGTCTGTTTGTTTGTCTCAAGAAATCTTTACACGTGTTGTTATGCTATAGATGCTATTACATTTAAAATCTAAAACAGATGCACTGATTAGGCATTTTGTCATACAGAGCAACAACTACAAGTTCTTTAGTACATCACAGTACACTATAGAAAAATACTGTAACATAAGGAGGATTGCTGGTTCAAATCCACTGTGGTCAGCTAATAAGTTATTTATCTGTTGTAGTATTGTAGTATAAAAAGATGAAATAACAGAGGAGTTAAATTCCTAGTATGTAATATCAATGGTAAATATCAAGTCATAAAAAAACATGTTTTGATGTTACCTGTTCCAAGCAACAAAATCCCCCAAATCCATGGTGCAGGTGTCCACATCATGCCGTCACTTTTTCCCCCAGAATAGCCCCAGACTTTTCTAACTGCACCATATTAGTTCGTGTGTGTACAGGCCGTCCCAGTGGAGGTCTGCTCCTTGTCTAGGTCTCTACAGCCACGTAGGGCTGAATAGCTCCAGTCAGGAGACCAGCAAAGCCAGATCCTGGGGATTAAACTAATGCTATTTGGCCACCTTACTGAGTCAGTGCCACTGCAACTGGCAAGGAGTCAATTTTTAGAACACAACTCTCAGCAGGCAACAGCTCACAGTCTTACCTACATTGCTAGATCAAGTCTTGTGTAAGCAGGAAGACTAGACCTTTCTGGTTTTGTAACTGAAATGTATAATATGATGTAACATCCAACAATGCAACAATGCAAAGTTTCTCTAGGCAATCGATGGATTGTGAATATGTGAAGATTATTATATGGAGTGTTACCAGTAACATTACATGTAGACCATATTTCCTGGACCTAAGTACTCATTTAGCTAATTTGCAATTGATAGTGTCAGTTGCCTTCTCACTCAAGCATTACACAACCATGACAAGGACAAGATGAAAAGAGCAACACAAAGAGACTCACATTAAAGCTAATGTATGCAGTTGTGTCATTATAGAATCTTTCATATCATTGTAAAGGCTTGCGGTTTTGTTAATTAAAAAAAGATGGGACAATCATAGGGAAAAACGGTGTAGCTTATGAGTCGCTGTCTGCCACAGAGTCTTTTTTATACTGGGCACGCAAAAATAATGAAAATATCAAGCCTGACTACAAATTCTTTTAAAGGGTCAGTTCACCAAAATCATGACGTCAACTGTTTTTATGTCACAACAATGCTGATTCTGGAGCTGTCCTGGGAGTTGACCGATTTGCGCAGCGGGAATCCCACTGGCAGCAACTGATGCACAATAGTTAGATCTCACTGATCAGCCACATCATTGTCTTCGCCTGGTAAGCCAACTATATTAATATTAATATAGTATAATATATAAACAATATTAATAATGTTGGAGATGCCAATGCAAAGCTACATCCACTCCAGTCAGTCAGTTCTAAGAGAGTTATTTAGTTACCTTAAGTCTAGGGCCATTTCAGTTCGTTTTGCCTGTTCATTCTCACAGTAGCTTCTCTTGTTTTTGTGTTGATTTAAGCAAAGAGAGATACAATGTTTTTTGAGGTCACAAATTACACCTGTGATGGGTTCTCTGCACCAGGGTCTAGTTAAGAAACATTCACTTTTCATTGAAAGTTATTTTGCTATTATTTTGGACATAGTAAATACGGTTAACAAAGAGTCTGTATTATTCTGAGTTATCTATAGGTTGTTTCTGGAAACTTTAAAGATATTGCTGTTGCAATGTTTTGTAATATAATCGGACTGAGTTATTCAAGCATAATATTTAGATGCACTGAGCACTATCTTACACATCTAATCTATTCAGATTCATTGTAGGGGGTTGGTCTCAGTGACGTATATTTTAAGGTCATTTAAAAGTACAACTCAACCTACCTGCATGACAAGATATCATTAGGGATGAGATGTTATTTGTTATTTGGATGAACTCAGCTTTCACTTCATCAAAAGACAGAAGCGACTGTGTTAATATACTGTACATGCATATAATGTGTAGGGTACGCTTTTTAAAACACTATTTATAAGTGGCCAAACATTCCCATATAAATTCACCCTCACACCCTGCTGGTGCTCCAGTCAGAAACTGCTCGTCCCACTGACCAGCTCTCCGACCATCCACACTGTTTATTGACACGGGACATCTTTGCTGATTTTTGCAGGTACGTGAAAGTGAACAACACAAGTCCCTGCACACTGTGGAATGTACTGGAAACTACCTGCTATTGTGTAACCATAATCAGAGCACTGTGTAGAATTCATTCAATTTGGCTCATCAGGGTAAATGACCTGCTGTTCCCGGAGGACAGCTGCAGATGTAGCCCGCAGCATGTTGCTGGTCGTAGTGTTGAGGCAGCAGAGGCTCGCTGCCATACATGGGCTGCCACGACCTCTCAATGCAGCGGCCTCCGTGCATGCAGGGGCTGCTGCTACACTCATTGATGTCTATCTCACACTGATGGCCCTCGAACCCTGAAATGAGGATGCAGACAGTGTTTTCAGATGATAATAATGTATACAATTGACAGCATAAATTACATCCTATGTAGATTACGAAATAGAGTCCACGGCAGATTCTGCTTGATTTTTATGAATGTCTATTTAGTGTTATGGATGCATTGATGTGCACGTAGACACCTGAAAACACACACAGTACAAACAACATGATACCACAGTGAGTATACAAATTTGTATTCAGCTTCATGCAGCTATTGGATTCCACCAATGTCTTAGGTATACATTTGTCTTTGCTCGCTCTTTGTGTTATTCTCTATTTGCAAATTAATTTCTCATTTCTCCCTCTTATCGCGATGTTTTCTCCTCCTTGCTTGCAATTACTAAGTCTCTCGACATTTCAAAATCACCTTTAAAAAAAATATCAAATCTGCACCTCAGAAATATATTGTCTTCCCCGTTAACGGGGCAGGAGTGTTCCATTTACCTGGCCAGCATTCACAGGTGTAGTTACCCTGGTCGTCCTTGCAGATGGCGCTGTTGAAGCAGGGCTCAGAGTGGCACGCTGGCAGTGGTGTCTCACAGTGTATGCCTGTGAAGGCTGTGTGAGAGCAGTCACAGCTGTATCTGACACAATCACACAACAGGGTGGTTATGATCCGGAAATGAGATTATTCACAGTATTTCCTCAGTTTGTGTTCCTGGGTGTAAAATTGAAATGGCTGAACTTCTCTAAACTTGGCGTGAGCTGCGTCTTTCACATGACTGGAGCGTGGCTACTCACTCATTCAACCCGTCGATACACCGAGCCCCGTTCTGGCATGGCCGCTCTTGGCACTCGTCAATGTCGATTTCGCACCGGTGTCCCTGGAAACCGGACAGGCAGGTGCAAGTGAAGCCCCCGGCGTAGTCGTGGCAACTGCCACCGCTGAGACACGGCTGTGATTGACACTCATCAATCTGGACCTCGCAAGTGGCCCCTGTGAACATCAAGGCAATACGGATGTCAGAGGGCACGATACGTAGGCTGAGGGCAGAGGGCGAAAATGAATAAAGCTTTCATGTGGACTGCTGTGATCATGTGTTGACTGGTCTTTTATCTCACAGCGAGGATCTGCAGATGTTTGCCACTCTAAGGCAGACGAACCTGAAAAAACATATACACTATCTTCTTCAATGTATCCCTGCCTTGTTATGCTAAAAAAAAAAAAAATCTACTATGTTCATTTCACATCCATGACTACACCTCGTAAGATTACATCTTTGCTGCTTAAAAACAGCAAACTAGTTATGTGAACAATTAAATAACTCATATGAATCCAAGGGTCACGTTTGTCAAAGTCATCATGCTACAGTATCACGGTCTTGTGAGGGTTAAATCAGTCAACTTATTCGTCATTCAATTAGGTCGATTTAGTGAGATTTAAGACATTACTGAACATAAAGGAAGATAAAAACATACATGGCAGTCCATCTATCCATGAACTATACCAGCTTATCCCCACATATCGACAGACAGCCCTTCACTCTCGTACTCACACCTATGGGCAATTTAGACTCGCCAGTTAGCCTAACCTGCATGTCTTGGGACTGTGGGAGGAAAACGAGAGCACCCGCAGGAGACCCACGCAGTCATGGGGGTGAACATGCAAACTCCACACAGAAAGGCCCCGGCTGGCCAGCAGATTTGACCCCAGAACCTTCTTTGCTGTGAGACAACAGTGCTAAACACTGCGCCATCACACTGCTCTCCCTGAGTTAACAGTTTCATAAGATGCAGTGTGCTGAGGTTGTTGTTTTCAAAGTTACACCCTTTGTGCCCCTTCAGTAATGATGATTCATATACATACACTGTATACATGCTCACTGGGACAGGCTGACATGAAAAAAGTTGGGACAGAGGCAAACAGAAATGGCATAATATGTGTTTGTATGACACAGAAGGCTTCAGGCAACATGGATAAACCATGTTTAACTCCATTCAACATGGAAGCACTGCAGTTTTCTCTAGTAAGTTAAATCTGCTGGGAATCCCTGAAGTAAAGAACTCATAAATATGATATGACGAAGACATCTGCTTTTTAGGGACTGAAATGTCATCTCACTCCTAAGATGCTCTCGGGAGATGCAGCTCGGTTCTTCCCACTCACCAGTAAACCCCGGAGAACACAGACAGGAGAACCTGCCCACTCTGTCCACGCAGGTGGCTCCGTTCCTGCACGGCTGGGAAACACACTCATTCACATCAATCTGACAGTGAGCCCCCTGGAACCCTGGCACACAGAAGCACGAGTAGCCGTCCCCGTGGATTCTGCATATTGCCCTGTTTTGGCACGGGTTTGGGGAGCACAGGTCCACAGTCTGAGGCACCCTGTCAGCGGATGCACCTATAAACAGAGCACATTTATTTTTTTTCAACCCTCCTGTTTAAAAAAAATGCAATATGCTACTTCTCATATTGATTGTTTTAGTCTTGGAGCAGAAAGTATACATATAGTCTGTTACGACTAAACATGCATTGGTGACTTGTGACTCTACTTTATAACACCTGGTTGTTTCAACAGTACTGTAAAAGTAACCCAGGTATTAAGTATTACATCAAATCAGAAAGTGGCACAGTCTTCATTAGCAGGTCAAACTCCTCGTGACGCTACGGCTATTACAAAAAATAAATAAATAAATCAAAAATACAGTCAAAACAGTCCCTTGAATGACTCCATTTATTTCTGTACGACGCAGCTGTTTGCATCAATGTACACCAATGTGAGCAGACACGCTCTCGATTGCTATTTTAGTTTGATCACGTCGGACATGAAGCTCTTTTATCTCTATTTAGCGTGGACAAAAACACTCTGTCTGGCAGTTGTCATTACAAGGACTTTAAATTTAAGGGCCTCTCAAGGCGTCATGGTTGGCTGCCATGGTAACGAATTCCACTGTTTGCCTTCGGCATTCAATCTATTTCCATAGAAACAGAGTGAATGCTATAAACACAGAGAGCACAGAGAGACATAGAGCGTCCGAGCACAGTAATCAGGATGTTATTTGAGGCATTTACTCCTTCACACTTTATGTTTCAATCAGGACGTTAATGCCACATGGCCGGCGCTCTGGATTTAAGTCTCATTTCAGTCAGCACATGCTATCCATACTAATTAGGGGATCAGCACTCCATCCTCCCCAGTAACAATGATGTAAAGTAATCATTCTCGAACTGTGTATGACTTAATCATGTCTGTCTGAAATTTTGTTTTTGTATTATAAGACTAGTATATATCATGTAGAGAATTCTTCATATTAACCTCACTCAAGTTAAATCACATGCTATTCATATTTTTGTTATAAATGGAGTATTTCTTGTCATTTCAATTTAAACTTCTTCATTATCATAAAATTCTGGACCTATTTGCAAATAATTATATTGCAATATCTTTCATATTAATACAAATGGAAATGTGTTTTAGGAGACTGTTCTAGCACTAATTATTCAGCCCAAGAGCTCCACACCTTAAAGAAAAGTTTAAGATGTCACTTTAAAGTAAGACTTCACCAGACGTCCCTTCTAAAAATAGTCATTTGTCTGTTAAACATGACTAGCTTTGTAAACTTGGTGATGCTGTTGATTTCAAGGAAAAAGGCTATTCCAAACCTTAATATGGTTTGGTATGGTTAGGGAAGTTATGGGATCACCAAATCAGGTAATGGAGTGTAAAGTAGTTGTTGTATGTTATTTTCTATAATTTTGAAAGCTAATTTTTCAAATCTCAAAAAACAGCTGCAATTTTAGAAGAGTTCTGGCAAACTTCCTAAAGTTTCCATTAAGCTTCTGCAATTTAGAAAAAAAAAACCAGTATGACAATATCACATAAATTCTGCACCTGGTCGTCTCATTTCTTCGAGTCCAGCTTGGTATATTTGATATCTTAGATCTTAAAAGAAAATTCTGTGGGTGTGAGCTGTGTGTGGCTGCACATTATGATTTTATAAAGACGTACCATGAGTTGGTCAGGCAAAATTTAAAAGATTAAACAGTTTCACTTTAACCTGAGAACCAAAACTTTTTGAGAACCTCAACCCTATGATGAAAGCGGTGCTTTTTTTTTTCTTCGCTTCTTCCCTCTAAAATCATGTATCATACATACCTTGAGACTTGCCCCCTGCATCTCTCCCATGCAAGAACACATCAAAGACAAAGAGCTACCACCAAGGCATTTAAAAATTGCCATACTCCAGGCAGAACAAATGGGACCAGCTCAGAGGCAATGATCCACGTAATCCATGGAATGTGCATAAGGGGACACAGAGGCGTGATGCCATAAAAAGGAAGCTTCAAATCATCTGGACAAGTGTTGCTTCTCTTTCATGATAATCAGACTAAACCACATTTCTTAAAGCCTTGAAAGCAATATATGGCTATTGGATGGATATGGCAATACTTCAGTGTGTAAGTGTGTTTTGCATGATGGGTGCAAGAAAGATTTGACATCATTATTAAGCTTGGGGGCCACAAGTGTAGCCACACTGATATGACCAGAGACATTCAAATTAATCATGAACAGTAGTCATCCCTCAAGTGCCCAATCAGGCTGAGTGCAGACTATAAAGACATAGAAGAGCACAATTACACTTGGTGCTCCATCTTCACCAACCCGGGCACCAATCTTCTGTCATCAGCGGAGGTCAATCAATTTCACAGACAGCAGGCAGGGTTCTCCAGGAGCAGCTTATACATGTCTAGACTTAGACTCAGCGTGACTGAGGTATGGGCCGAGTGCCCCAGGGGTGCGATGGAGACCATGGGTATCAGTGGCGATGCTCTGACCCTATGCCTGTGTTAGCAGTCATTACATCAAGGTTCAGCCATTCGACCGTGTTGCAGTAGTGTATCCTGTATGTTAGACAGACAATGACACGTTCGTTCATATAAGAAAAACTCATAACCATGGAAAAGGAAATTGCCTATGACTGTCCATGTACGTTTCAAGAAATCTCGACAGGTTGTGTCTTTTGTAAGATTTGCTTTTTACTGAATCCACTGGTCCTTCAGTTATTCTAGGAGGCAGAGTTCAAAGTATTGAGATCCAGGCCTGTTGCCTATTTGAGACACAGCTCCAGCCGAGCACACATCCCCTCCCAAAGCATGTAAGGCTTTTTTCACATGCAAATTGCTTCTAAGAGCCTTTGTTTGTTCCTATCTGGACGCCCTCAAATGGCACATGCGGGGCACCTGACATCTCCTCCGGACGGATGCATGAGCTGTATCTGCCTGTCTGTTTGTCTCAGTGGTGATAAGAAGACATGTTGTTATTGCGTGTTTTGTAGAGACATATAGTACATTCCCTTTTTGTCCCATCCCTTATCCACACAAGCCAACACCGGCCAATTTTCCCGTTCCCTCATGGGTCACTACACTGCCCCCCATTGTTAGAGCTCTTTTAGTCATCTTTAGTTTTTCAGTCCTTTGAAAATGTGTAGAGATCACAATAGGCAGTGATGTCAGCTCACAGTATTGTAATTGAAATTCCAAGCATGGCCTGGTTGAAATGCAAGCCAATTAGTACGCTCAAATTCAACATACAGAAGCTGGTATTGAGTTGTACACTGCTTTGGTTACTTTCATTATTTAAAAAAAAAATTTCATCAAAGTTTTTATATAACAGACGTGTTTGGAATGAGTATTTTACTTGCAGACTTGAGAGAATTCATCCTGCATGGCGTACTGATGGGATGCAGCACCAATTCACTCTAGTTTGAAGCTGGACAAATGCAAGAAGACCAATCAGGGTAATGCCTTGCACGTATATAAAAGCATAGCACATGATTATAAATTGGTTATATAAAAATTTATGATGCTACAGCTACAGCATGGCATTAAACAAGAATTCATAATTAAAGTAAATGATGACTGAAAACTGAAACTCAGCTCAGAGCCACGGTATAAAAAGGGCATTAACTTACCATCTATCACAAATAGTGATGAGATGAGAATCGTGCAGGCAAGTAATTCAAAATTATGATGACGAGTGAAATCCATAATCGTGCCAGGAAATCATCCTGCTCGTTGTGTAGAAGTCTTCCCATGCACGGGTCTCTCTGCCTCTGCTCCTGCCCGCGGCGACGCATCCGTTGTCAACTCCAGGTCCACCTGATGCACACTTCCCCACTTGCCGGAGCCCCTCCAAGAGCCTGCGTCTCACGTGAAATAAACGGAGACTACAGCGTGGCGTTGAGCAGGCAAAACACACACACACACACCCTCCCCGCACAGAGCCGGACAGTAAAGGATTACATGGGAGGGAGTTTCAGCGATGTCACAGCTGACAGGGACCGATCTTAAGGGAGATTTATCACAGCAATAGGCCTAAATACTTACAAGAGTATCCGAATACCATCATTTTGCATAGCGCCTGGGCTTTACGTACAAAAATGCGCGTAGATCCTTGGGCTACAACGCGCGCAATGAATGCCGGCAAACAAAATAAAACAAAACAAAACAAAAAAACATCGACTAAAAAGCGACTTTATTTGGCAAAGTCAACGTACAGATAACATTTAGAGCCGGGATTGACAGTAAGTCAAGTAAGAAACAATGCAAATATATTAAATAAGTAAGAGAAAATTTAAATAAATAAATAGAAAAATAAAAAAATAGATCAAGTTAAGGAATATTCGAGGAGGAAAGTAGATACACATTTTTAGTTGCTTCTTTGATTAGGAAGAGGTTGTAATACAACCTATGTAGTGCATCAGTTTGTATTTAAATACGATAGAGAAATGTTGTGTTTGTGAATCTACATTTTTTAATGTGTTTTTTAAATCCCTTTGGGATCGTTACGAAATTTTTAATGGCCAAACAATACAACTCTAAAGGGCAACAGAAAGTCAGTGTCTGAGATTCATGGATATAAAAATTTTGAATTTAAAGAAATAATTAGCTAAAATGAACAAACGTCGGCGCTAGACGTTTCCATGGCAACGCGACCAGGAAGTCCCGGCCGTATTCGAGGGAAAGAGACGGTCCCGTTTTGGCAAATAAAACTAGCTTCTCCCCCATAGGACTTCACCAAAGTCTGAGAGCTTCATTGCCAAAGACTTGGCGTAACACCTCCGACGTGAGTCCAGCATGTCTGCGCCCGTGAGAGCCAGTTCAGCGCCAAGTTCATCGAGGCCGGAGCAAACACTGGGCACCAGAGGTGAAGTTACTGTGCGGTCAGTGGGGGGGGGGGGGGGCTAGCATGACAGCTAACAGGTAGATGATAAACAAACAAAAGACTTGCTGAGAAGGGCGACATCCTTAATACTGCCACGGCACGTATCGCTTCACACACACAGTAAGACAGATACAGCTGCCCCAGCTTAACGTAACTCTCCTGCATTTGAAACTTACAGAATGGACTCCCATCGGTTTTCTTGAAGTCCCAATTTTTCTCCTCAGTCTTTACTACCAGAATTATATGTGCTCATCACGTCTATCTTAACTATAGTGTTAAACGACAGAGATGGAGGTTACAGGAAATAAAATGGCAGACGAAAAGACAAGAACTGTAAAAAAAAAGTAAACTAAAAACAAAAAAGCTGAATGACTGAATATAATATTTAATTTTGTCTACATATTTTGGTTTATGTAGAGCTTAGCAAAAAATGTATTCTTGAGGGAAACTAATAAACAAGACACACTTTCAGTCCAACATCCAGCTTGAACAAAAAAAAACACCCATCTGATGCACAATAAAGATGTCTTTCCCCCAAGTTTTGAGAAACCCAACATGGGAAGGCCACAATGTCAAATCTCCTTGGTCCTTAAAATAAAGACCTGTTATTATATATGGAAATATCCAGCCGTGAGACACATACCATCCCTTCCTAAAGGTCAGAGTCTGAGTTAAACACCTGCTCGTTTGTTTGAGCTTGATTTTTATTTTTCTCAGCAGCGGAACTAAATTTTCAAGTGCCGGCAGAGAGCAGAAATACACAGCCTCCTCCTGCCAACAACCAGATCATCCCAGATGAACTGCTGGTCAGCCTTACCTCCACTGTCTGCAACAGGAGCACACTGGGCCACACTGCACACCATCGACACTGCAAGGTACATACAGTCCCCATTTATATATAAAAGTGTTATTTCTGTGTGGCTGAAATCAGTTCACACCAGTATTCCTAAAAGGATTTTGTATTCCAAAGGGCTGTGGAATCAGGCGGCCAGATGCAGTCTGGCATCACGCACTTGGACGCAAGAAATACAAGTACTTTCTGGAGCAGCCAACGTCCCTGACTGGAGCAGGCAGGTCAGCCAGACCAACAAGACGTACAGTATGCAGCAACATAAGCAGTGTTGTTACAGCTATAACGTTTCTCCAAAGATTTAATTTGAACTGAAAGTCAGTCAGCAATTACAGCAACACATTTATGAATGTTTAATCTTGACACTAATACAGGACAGGGTTAATACAAAATCCATCGATTGGTTTTGATGTTGCATTTTACGAACTGGACATCTAGTAAAGCCAAACCAATTCTAGGTTCTCACTGAATTTAGTTATCTCTCATCAGAAAAATAAATAATTAATCTAGAATCAGGGCCACATGGAATGTCTCAAAGAGTCTTAAATTTGGCTTTCTGCAATCTTACAGATGAAGTTCGGAGTCTAAATGTGTCTGTGTGTGAGTGTTTTTTTTGGGTTTTTTTTGTCTTTTCTGTGTGAATGGTGTCCATACAGGGATATTTCATTCCTGTGTGATGCTATGGTAACCCAGAGGAAGACAACACCTCTCCCACCACTGACTGACAGGAGTGGCATTGGCGACACACAGGTAAGCTGCTTCGGCTGACCCGTTTTGGCTTTCTGGCCTTTAACCCTTTATGCCAGAGAATGTGCTTTAATTTCCATTTCCAATTATTAGAACTCACTTGATAGAGGGTTTTTTCAAAGGAGCTTATGTGGTATAACACAAAACCAAAAGCAGTACTTACATAACAAAATCAACCAGATGTGACAAATAGACAATATATCATCTCAGCACAACAACCACAGTTCTTCATTGTTACTTTTTCACTTAGGACAAAGAACAATAAAAGAAATTTGATATTTCCAAGATTTTCCAAATGGATTTTCTGTATTCAGTAATCATAGGATTTACAGTTGTCTTAAAATATGGTGATTCCCTTACCAGTGCCTAGCTCAAATTTGTATTTTTTGCCATTCATCAACACATCTACACAAGTATAATCACAGCCACCTTGTCTTTCAGAACTGGAGTATCTCAGAAAGTCTGATCCCAGAAGAATATCACATTGTGAAAAACAAAGGGCTGCAGAGCCTTGAGTTCTATGAGGAGTGAGTGTGCTTCACTATGTTCATCCACTTTATTAATTGTGTACCCTCATATATCCATTGTCAAATTGGAATTTAGTTTGTCTGTCAACTTTCAAGTTGCATCTCTTCCTCAGTGCATTCACAGTGCAGCTGCAGGATGACGAACAGCAGCTGCGGGTCTTTCCTTCACTGTGAGTTCAAAAATATGAATTTAGCTAATTTACTAACCTTAGTCAAGTAGTCTTCATTAGGAGATTTGCTGTCTGAATTAGGAATTTAGTAATTAGTAATTAGCAAAGTGCTGGTAAGATAAGAGATGAATGTTGTCAAGGAAAACCCTTCAATGTGTAGTAATACAGATTTGTGTGTATGTTCTGTGTGTCCAGGAGGCCTAGTGGCAGACTGGAAGTGGTCCAGCTGATGAGAATGATGGACGACATGCTGGAGAAGGCTGGAGTGGATCAACAGAGTGAAGAGCTGACTCAGCTCTCCCAGGTAGGCCAACAGATAAGCAGAAAGCACACAGGCTGCTGTGCGACTCAAAGGCTGACAGTGCTGCATTCGTGTACTGAAAAGAATACATACTGGTACAACTTTAAAATCCAAAAATGAGAGTACCACAGGTCAAAATGCCCATGCTCATAACTTTGACTCACAAATATATTTTGTGAGAAGGTTTATTTAATATTTGTCACATGGAAAAAACCTTAATTTAAACAATGTACTGCGAGGCTGGAGGCGATTGCAAAATCAAAGATGAACATGTAGCCAGAAAAAGTAAACCAGTGTTGGTGTTTGTGGAAGTGACCAGACACTCAGCCCGTAAAAATATGATGAAGAATCTGTGTGTTTGTGGTGCTTTTATTTAGATCTGGATACATCACTTATGTACAAAACTTCTTGCCTCATCAAAACCACAATCTGCAGAGTGTACTGTGTTACTTTCTGCTGGTAACATTCCTGTCCTAACTGCAACATATTTCGCTATGTAAAATTTGTATATTAAAAAAAGGGCTCAGAGACTCTTATCGAAATATAGCCATCTGTACGTTATAGAAACAGTGCAATGAAATGTCTTACAGATGGAGGGTCTGCTGGAGCTGGTGCAGGTTGAGCAGAACATCTACAACATTGTTTTCCATGAGCTGATCAGGCAGGTCAGCGTGGGCTGTGCAGAGAGGGGACAGCTGCTTGCCAAGCTCAGGTTAGCAGCCAGCATATTAGGATAGTACCTAACTGGTAAAACCTCACCACTTGTTGAAGGAGTTTCATGACCTTTACAAGCCTTGGAACCCGTTAAAATCTGATTATTGAAATATGGATGTAAATAATAAACTGATATAAAATAAAACATGGTTCTGTAAATTAATATAAAACTGTATAAACTTTTTGTTACCTCAAGTTTATTCTGAAACACATTTTGACAGATAGCTTGCGAAAAATTTGAAATTTTCAGAAAATCTTTTCTAGTAATGACCGCAGGAAGCCATTTCCCCAGCAGCTCCTATGTTTGTGTATCCAGACAGCGCTACCAGTCCCTGCTGGAGCGAATCCCCCGCCGTCTAAAGGCTCTGCACACTGAGGCAGTGGCACAGCGGGCTCTAGACCGCCGGCTCACTGAGGAGATCCACCGCATCAAGACATCCATCCAGCAACTGAACACGTATGTAGGTCAGGGTCAGGCAGCTGCGTCATGATGAATGAAATTACTGTGTGCTGTTAAGCACTGGTAAGTGCTGATGGATTGATAAATGCAAGAAGAGAAAATAATAGCACTTACATCAATGTGGAAATATTAAAAATGTATGTGTTTTTATTTCTGAGTGTGTGTGTGTGTGTGTGTTTGTGCTTGTGTTCTCTTCACAGGGAACTGTCCAAGATCAGAGACCACGATGCCTTTGTTTCCCAGCAGGCAGAGCACGCTCACTGGCAGCTGGCTGAGGCACTTGGTCAGACGCACACCAACTCAGAGTCAGTCCTTCGTAGGACTTAACTGCATTGGAGTTAATTTCGGTCCAAGTCCCATTTTCATGAAGTTGATAGATTCCAAAATTCGCTAGCTTGAACAATATGAACATATTTGTCTGGCCACAATGAGTGATTTAATAAAAGTTTAGTCTATCTTTAATTTGATATACTTGTAGTGCATTGCATCCCTGTTGTAGTATACACAGTAGTGGTTACTTTAGCCTTAATTATTACTTCAAAAAAATAATTTTAGACTCAGGTAAGTGTTATGAGAGCGCAAAAAACCGATTTTTCTACATATTTTCCTCTGAGATGAAACCTAAGTGCAGCAGTAATTCAGTGGGCATGCGGTGCAAAAGAACAAAATGTGACCAAGTGTTCCCTCTCAAATGGTCCATGTGCTCTTCTCAGTGTGGTCCAGGGTTACCACGAGCTGTATGAGCTGCAGAGAAGTCGCCTTGAGGCTCAGCTGCTCAAGATGACTGAGGAGAGAGACTGCTGGAGCCAGCTCACCTTCTGCCTCGCCCTCAAGGTGTGTGAGCTATGATGTAGTTTTTTTTCTCTTTCTCAGTTGGACTCACCTCATGTGACAGGAACACGTGATGGTGGTGTAATGTTACGCTGAATAAATAATAGATTCACTGACTTTGGTTTTGGAATCGGGAGGAGTGAGAGAGTTATTAATATGGCTAACTACACCCTGCTTTGCTGGAAGCCCAAACTAACAAGGTAAAGTGTTGAAGCAGATAGCATGACAAAGCCATTCCCACCACATTTATCAGTGGGTAAGGTTTCACAATATGCTCAACCTTGTTAATGGCTGATAATATGTTTTGACTTTAAGTTTTCATCTCCATAATTTTTAGGTTGTAATGATCAAAACCAAACAAGGACAGTATGTTTTTCTCTGATTGTCAGGTTATCAGTGTGAAGAAGCTGCAGCTGGTCAGTCGGCTGCATGTCTACGAGCAGAGCTGGTTCAAGACAGCAGAGCACTGCATCCTTTACCTCACTTCAAAGGTAACAATGCAGTTCCTACTTGTTCACATTTTCCGTATAACTCATGGCAAAAACCCTAAAAGCCACAGATTGCCCTTTGTAAGTATCCCAGATGATTCAGTTAGACCCTGACTATGACAGTGACCATCCTGCTGTAGGACACAGAGGACCTGAATATCATCAAGGAGTGTACTGACCACTGGAAACAGCAGCTGACTGCTTTCATGTCCCAGATGAAGAAGACTGAGCATGCTCAGTTTGAAGAGATCAGTGTCATCCAGCAAGGCATCTCCAAGTGGCTCGTCTTCTGCACCACACAGAGGAAGCAAGGGCAAGTTGAAATACCAAAGATGATGACTTAATCTTCAATGATTATCTATTATTATGTAGCTACATTAGTTAAAGAAAACTTTAATATAATTTTTTAAAAATTGTAGTAACCTAATTCAGCAATTTTACTGGGACTCAGCGCCCAGTATAGTTTAGATGGTTAACTCACCAAAGTCCTAGAGAGCAAATTATAGAAAAGGAGACTGATCTGTGTGTGTATTCTGCCAACGATGCTCTCTCCTTATTTCAAGGTGTCCTGAGCCAAAATATGAGAGAATTTCATTGGAAAAGATTCATGCTGATTTGAGGCAGTGGTCAAATGTAAGACACCACATTTACTTGCTGTGTGTGTGTGTGTGTGTGTGTGTGTGTGTGTGTGTGTGTGTGTGTGTGTGTGTGTGTGTGTGTGTGTGTGTGTGTGTGTGTGTGTGTGTGTGTGTGTATTATTCATTGTGGTCATTGATTTTATCCACCTGTTGTTTTTCTCACCTTTATCATCCATCTGGAGTTTATTATTTTCATACATTTTCTGTCATTGTCATCATGTATTTGATCTGTGTAAGCTCTTGCATGTTTTTGATCCAATCACATCATGTCATAACTTTTATCTCACATCAGCCTCATCTCTCATAATTATCATCACTTGTCACATCTGATCTGTGTCATCTGTGTCGTGCTGTCACCTGTCTCCTGTGTTTCAAATCTGTCCTCTGTCTCTTTCATCTCATACGTGTCCACCACTGATCACTTGTAACTCATGTGTGTCAGCTGTTTGAAAATCTTACACTAATCAGAAATGAAATTAATTATGAAAAGTTATCTTCATATCTCTTAGCTGAGCATTGAACTCCTGGCTTGATGTTTGAACAATCTTTAGACCGGTGTTTATCTGTCATTTAGATTTGTTTAGATTGTATTCCAAATGTCTAGTGCATATGTGTGTATGCTTGGGTCTTACAGTATGTCCTGTCAATAGCATAGTTTCTTGTGTTGTCCTAAAGTCTTCCCCTATGTTCTGTTTCTCTTCAGATGTTGGCCCTCCAGTGTGAGCACTACCAAGGTGAGAAGCTGTTTTGCTGCCAGCAGGCACTGGGTGATCTTGGCCATGTCCAGGAAAGATGGCAGCATATGAGCCTTCAGCTGCTCAGAAGACACTCTTCTCCTGATGGTGAACCCCCTGGAAACGAGCAGGTCCTAATAGAGCTGGGCAGGGTCCTATCTGAGCTCCTCAAACAGCTGGACACACGAGTCAGTGGAGAGAGTGGTGAGGGCCAACAGAGACACAATTTTGAATCATTTTTGGAGAAATTTTAAATGAGCTAGAAACCATGATTTTGAGGCCTACAAGCTATAGTCAGAATCTTCATATACTGTATCTGTTTCTTGTTTTTTCTTGATTTTTTTCAAATTGTAGGGGATAATCCTTATGATACAGACTTAAGTGTTGTTGTTTCAGGGGTCCATGGACTGGTCATGTCACTGCACGGGTTTATGGAGCCCTGGGTTTCCAAGCTTGGCGCAGTGATTTGCCAGCCAGAAACGATGTCTGTCTCTGATTGGCTGAAGCTCGAGAAGGCACTGCATAATTGGCAAAGTTTGGTTGAAGAAACCTTGCAGAACGTATCCAGCATGCAGACGAAAGAACGGAACGGGAACGAAAGGGACAAAAACAAGCTCAACATTTAGTATGTTTTCCTTCAGTGTCATTACTAATTATCCTAAATTGGAGTCCCACAATTATATCTCTCAAAGGTTCAAATTTCGAACTAATCTATCTCAAAATAATTGTTTTAAACAATGGATTTAATTTGAAGACAGATGCCTCATTTATCAGCATTTTGTTGAGGTTTTTAAATTAACTTTGATGAAAACTTTGAATGTTCTTTGAAACAAGAAAATTGGTATTCTCTATGTTTGTAAATAAATCATATGCATATTTTATGCAAACTCTTGATTCACAAACACTTATAACTCATACACACTCATATGATCTGTGATCTATTAAAAGAAAGTCTGTAATTGACGCTGCAACAAATATTTGCTAATTTGTGAGAATCAAAGCTGATTTTTCCATGTTGCACTTTACATGTAATCTAAATTTCTACTTTACTTCTAATTATCCTAATTGTCCATTCATATGTTTTGGAGTAAGGCTTTTGTTTGAGTTTGATAACACCCTGAGAAAAGTTGTAGTTTGTGAAAAAAATTGATTGAAAAACAGTTTTATTAAGGAGCAGGTAGAAAAAAGATACAACTTAGAAAAAAATCAAGGCTATGTGTTTTAATACTGAAATTAAAATATTCCCTGATGGTTCTGTGTCATCAACCTAAAATGCTCTGTTGTGTGTGTGTTTGTGTGTGTGTGTGTGTGTGTGTGTGTGTCTGTGTTTGTTTGTTTAAACAGTATGGAGACAGAGAATGTGTTAGACAGAGTGCAGGAGTTCATAACCAGCCTGTCCAGTTTCACTGATGGTGAGAACCAGAGACTCAGCGAGGAGGTAAGTACCAGCCAGGTTCAGTCAAACTGTCAAGGCAGGTTTGGATTCATCTTGAAAATGTTGCAAAAACTGCAGCGTCACTTAAATGCCTTCACATCAAGTGTTTTGCAATGAACATATCAGCCCCTTGAAATGTGATGCTCAGATGTTGCACGGACAATACATCCGAATGACCTAAACCCCTCCTAAGATGTTGTATTTGAGCATGGTGGGGTTTCTTTTTGGTTTTATGCTAGATTTACTACATTATTAAATATTTTATGAATGTGTTTGTGTACTTGAGTTTGCAGAATTTTGTATCAACAACAAATTATTGCGAACATGTTCAATAATATTAAAGTTTTTCCAAATTATGCCATCTCAATTCAAACTTTAACATCTGGTGTATCGCCATTTTGAGCTGGAAATGGAAGGGGATCCATTTAATAGGAGTCCACTTCCCTTTTTTTCACTTTCCAATTCTTCCCTCTCTCTCCTTTTTCCTTTGTACTGTCAGCTTCACATCCTGTGCTCTTTCTGCAGCTATGGCTCTAAACCGCATCTCTCTTGTGGATCCTCTCTGCCATTTACCCCACATAATTCCAGGTATCCCCTGCCTTCTGTAGTGATCCAGTGTTTTCCCAGTGATTCCTTTTTTTTCCTTTGTTTAACCTATGTGTTTTTAATCTTTTCAAAGAACACCTTGCCTTACATTCATGCAGATACTGATACCATGTAATTGTCCAGTATGACGATTTCTGCTGTTGTTTTCATACTTTATATGATTGAGCAGCTCTACCAGGGCAGTTCTGGTTTCAGTCCCTGTCCTATGTCCACAGTTGTTGTTCAGCGCCACTGAGTGTTGTGTTTCATCATTTCAACATCAAAAGATTTACTGTAATGTTACAAGGTTCTGTCTTGAATTTTTGTGTTTCCTTTCCTACCAGGTCAGTTCTATTCACATGGCTCAGACCCGCTGGATGTTGGATCTGTTGCTCCTCATGGTACCGGACCATAGTGAGGACCAGGACCAAGAACAGGAACACCAATACATTGCAAACATCTCACCGCCGACACTGGATGAGGATGCCCAGATCCTGGCGAATAAACTGGATTATTTTTCCAGATACATCACCAAGTACCAGAAGTTGTTACCTGTTTTACAATTTAAAGTTAAGCAGATGCTGTTAACCAGAGTAACTAACAACCAGTGTGTAGTAAAATAAGTAAACTTTGTTGTCTTACTCAAGCACTGAACTGAAATTTACTACAGGGTACAACTATAACTTCTTCAGACTATCCATACTAACAACACACAGAAATGAAATGAAAGTATGTTCAGTTACTTAGATTGGAAGTAACTTTGATACAGGATACCTGAGTGGGAGAGGACAATAGAGGAGGATTTACTCATCAGGAAATGTTTTTTTTTTTCACTCTAGCTTTTGCAGGCTGATTTTGGAGGAGCAGATTTTGCAAAAGCCACATCAAACTGAGGGTGATGAGATGAATTACTGCAGAAAACTGCAGGTAAACAATGATCTAACGAAGAATAGCAAAGAATCACTGGTAATGTGAGGGCTGCATCTTTTTACATTTCACATATCAGAGCTCAACATACAGCTCCTTTACTCCTGCATGAAAAGATACGAAGACATTTCGCCAGGGGGAGCCATACTGAAATACAAACCTTTTAATGGCAAGCCTAGCTCAGCAAACCTACATAATGTGTGTGTATGTTTATGTATGTGTGTGTTCTCAGAGGGAAGGTAGTGATTGGGTGGAGACCTGCACAATCCTGCTCTCTGGGTTGAAAGGTGGTCCTGTGGAGCTCCCTGTCAGGCAGCCTGACACCACTTTCAGGATTAATGTCCCAATTTCTCCAGCAGACAGCACGGAGATTTTGGTAAGGATTCAACTCAAATACAACCCACATCAAAGTGCTATACTGATAAATGATCAAACAGAACAATGTTGTTGCTTATATATTTTAACTTATCTCCATTATTATCACCACTATTGCCTTGAATTGAAAGGCTGGTGTCAGATAACTGAAAACGATGGTGATATTATGGTGAAGTTGAGCTAACGTCAGAAGAGAGAGATTGCCATTGTTCAAATATATTACTGTAGTTAAGGTCTGATGCTGGTATCAGTTACCCAATTAAATTGTGATCATCTCAACACAATGTTTGAGTTTGGGAATTATTATAGGAGTGAGAGGAACGAATGGAACACCGAAGCATGATGTCGTTTTTTCAGGATCAAAAGCCAGTGTTGTTTTTCTGATTTCTATGATGGCTGTGTGTGTATGTATTTGTGTGTGTGTTTACAGGAGAACAAAGAGGTTTCAGCAAAGCCTACAACAGAGAGTGAGGTCAAAGAGGCCAGAGATGAAACTGAGGCAGAGCCGAGATATGTGAGTCACATCTGGGGTGTATGAGTGAAAAGCTCAACAACACGCTGTAACCACTTACAGTATGATTTAGAAAATGGAACATGGTTCAATGTGACTACACACTTCTAAACCAATCATAACAATAATTTACTAGTGAATGAAAGGCTGAAGCGAGAGAAAAGGCATCATTTATGTAGAAGTTAAAATGAAGCAGGCCGCTCTTGTAGTTAGACACTCTCATATTTAACCAGAGAATTAAGGTTGAATCTCCTGTGTCAGCAAATATCTGCCCTTCGAAAGTGTCCGTAGGCAGGGCACTGACGCCCAGAGCCATTAAGGTTGTATCATCTGGGACATCTGCACTTTTAGTGAGTCTAGTAATTAATTTATGAACCCTCTGTCATTGTCTTTATGCCTCTTTTCAATTGATTGATTTGCTAATATCATTTTTGTTATGTGAATTGTAACAATAATGGGCACATTGTTGATTACCCCCGCCCTTAAATAACTACCATGTTGGTTGAATAATGACAGTTACTTAAAAAATCTCCTTGACAAGTCCTTTTTGGTTTGGATAATTATGATGATAATGGTACGCTTGAGTGTTCACAGAGCGCCGCTAAAGGACATGAAACACAACAACAACAACAAGTTTGGGAGGTAGTAATACATCGTTCATGAAGTGTACTTTGATAAATTAGTTTGCAAAAAAACAAAAAACAGTTCTGATCTGAAAAAAGCAAAAATCCTTGCCTTGTCTGAAACAGTGAAATTAAACATTTAAGTTTCATGGTGTGAAGATAAGTCTCATGAAATACAAGGAATTTCACAAAAGAGTTTTTTCATAGAAATGCATCTCGTTCCACACGCTTTGTATCCACCACACTAACTTACTAAAATTTGAGCAGTGTTGTTTTTGTCCTGCAGGGGGAGCTAACGGTTTCTGAGACACCAGTAGTGAAGCTGATAGGCTATGATGGAAACATCGCTCAAAAAAGGCTGGGGGAGAGCAGTGCCCATCTGAACGGGGTCAGACAATTAAATCACACACAGATTCATTAGCATTCCTTTCTATTTGTATTGAACTGAACAGCCTGTCTGTCTGTCTCTCTGACCCTCTGTATGTCTGTCCGTCTGTCAGACCGATGAACTGGTCGTGTCTCCAGCAACAGATGAAGCTCAGAAAGCTTTTAGTGATTTGACCACAGTAGGATTACTGCAGCAGGAACTGCAGTAAGTTTACTTTCTTATTGTTGCATGGAACACTTGTATTTTTGGAATATTACCAATACTCTGATAATATACTGTATAGTGTAACATCCATATCAGCTTTTGGTGTAAATATCTATGATTTTGTTTTCCCCTTGTTTTCCCAACTGTCAGTGCTTTTTTCATGACTGCTCCAATGTATATGCAGTTTATGAATGATTATCTATGTGCTTTTTTAAACACTCGCTGGCTATTAGCTCTTTTTGAACCTTGCAGATTAAAGTAGAATTGATTAGGCAAAATCCCATCAGAAGGGCAACAATAATGAATATATCTAATTTGCTATCAAGTTAATTCACCATAAGTCATTGTGGAAATAACTTGAATGAATATCCACACGTTAGCCAAGTTTCTTTTGTTGCTCAGAAAAGGCGAGGGGACCTCTGTTAAGTTTTGGATGTGCAGAAATCTAGATTTTTCTCCATGTGTTTGACAGTGATTCTGAGCTGCGGGTCCAGAGTGCTGAGCAGCGAGCCCTGAAAGCTGAGGAGGCCCTGCAGGCAGCATTGGAGAAGATTCAGGACCTGGAGAGACAACTGCAAGGTCGGCCCAGTCTGGAGCCCAAACCTAGTGAAGGTAGCAACTGAACAACTAATTTTAATGACCGTTTACAGCGGAGGAGAAACGGTAACACGCAGTGTTAAATTGTAGAGGCAGTACATGTCTCTCTCTGTGTTGCAGAGAAAAAGAAAACACCACCACCTTCCCCACCGCCAGAAACAGCCCCAGCTCCTCCAAAGAAAACAACTCCTGAGGCCAAACAAACAAGCAGCAACAAAAGGACAAAGAAACGCTGATGTGACATCTAATTAGAAGATATTACAACTCTCTATGTTTGGGAAAACAAAAATGGTCATTAACCAGTAATGCCATTCAAGTACTGAATTTTTCCGGTATCAATAGATTGTCTTTATTCAGATTGCATGGCTGTTTTATGAAAATGAATATCACTTAGTGATGTTATGATTTATATTGTGGCTTGCTTCAGCTCCGTTTAACCTCGTGATATGTTTTTTAACTTGCTGTAAAAGCAAATTTCTTTTTGCTTCCTTCCAAAAATAAAAGTGTCTGCAGATATTACATTTCAAAAAGTCAGACTTTTCTGGACTGAATTTTGAAGTTTTTGTTGTATTTTAAACACACTTAATAAGCAGGCTGGATAATATAATTGTACACTAGACCAATCATTTTATAATTCAAGATTTTTGTGGTATTACTATCACAAGAAATTGAGTGATTTTATGTTTACCAGGACTGAACATTATTTTCTTTACATTACTTTTGTTTTTGGGCCTCTTGTTTTCAAGACAAGTACATTTTCAAATTAAAACAGAAGCTTTGTTCACCTACAGGAGAGGCTCAGATCCTTCAGTGCTAAAGCTCAGTGGTTTAAACCAGCCAAATTCCAAGCACTGACTTTGCTTGAAGAAAAAAACTTTTCTGTTAAACTCACATCTCTCTTGTGCTCAAATAAACAATCATTTGGCTTGAGATGTTTTGTCTTGAACACATGGTTAAAATCTCCTAAAATTTTCGATGTTTATTGAAAATAATAATGATGATAAAAATGTATCTGTTGACAGTCTGTCACATCATTGGTGAGTCCGTTTCCGGCTCCTCCTCTGTCATTCCTCCCTCTTCTTCCACAGCAGGAGGAGGAGGTGGAGGTAGAGATGAGTTGTCAGAGGTCAGACTGAGGAGATCTGGGGGGAATGGAAGGACCAAGGCAGGATGGAGGTGACGGAAGGAGGCCCTGAGCCCCTCCCAGGCAGTTGTCTCTCCTCCTGCTGCTTTTACCTGGAGGAGAGAAGGGCTGCTGTATGTTTTTCCTTTACAAACACTATTGAGGATGCAGAAATTACCTCACTGGAAGAGGTAAACGTCCGTTTCCAGGGCTAAAGAACCACTGTTTTCCTGGCTTAACAATATCCATATTATGGGTTGGAAGCGTAGCAAAACAGTTCGAAACGGAATCGGAGCTATGGTGCAATGAGCCCCATAGTGTTGCAAGGCATTGGAACTGAGATTGGCTTTACTTTGCTGTCTTTTATCCTAATTATACACATAAATCCTTTATCAGCTATCTTAAGTATAGTTGAACTTCTGATCTTCAAAATGTTGTGCAAATAATGCTGATAATAATACAGTTCCTGAGTTTGTTTAATCTTTCATTAAATAATATATTTGACAAAAACAAAAAAAAAATCGCTGTGCCATAAACATTTAAAATGCAAAAACAGGCATTAAAACATAAAATAATAAATATTAAATTATAAAAATCTGGCATGGTTACTTACTCTGGCCTGCTGTTGTCTCTTGACCTCAGCCTCAGCAGCCAGACTTTGTTGTAACTCCACAGGAAAACTGAGGTCGTCTCTGACAGAAAATCAAACACAAGCACAACCCAGCCTGGTCAGCAGGAACTACAAATCTCAAAATTCCAAGTTGGCTGTATACCAAGTTTGCATTGTCTCTTTGTATTGATGTAAATCAGCTTCTTTTTCTTTTGGCCCGATAGGTTTCTTCAAAAATAATTTTGATTCTCTTAAGCCATTTAAAGCATTAGCTTTTAATATCAGGTTTTGTTGTCAGGCCCTCACGATCAAAGTCGCTCTTTCTGCATTCACAGTAACAAAATATAGACCAGAATGCTTTTTATGTGGTTTGTGATTTTTAGTCTTGACTTCCAATGAAATGTTGTTAGCGACTGGAATACATGATGCAGCTAAAGATGGTTGACACACAAATATAAAAACATACAAAAAGAAAAATGTTGAGTTTCAACAGTTTGATCACAAAATAACAATGAAAGAAGATCTGTGGGGACTTGTCTGTCTTCAGTCTTACAGGTCTGCTCTCTCCACCCGGATGCCCCAGCGACAAGCAACAGAGTCAACAGCTGCTTGTATCTGCAGACCGATCCTCCTCCTGTGCAGCAGGATGTGGCTTAATGTGTGTTGGGCGAGGACGTCTCTGACCGCTGCCTGGACCAGAGTCTGCAACACTGTGGTCAGACTGGACAGAGCTGAGCTGCACAGAGCCACGTTCTCTATCTGGTAATAACACACCGCACTCAGCTCTGGCCTTACCATGTCCTTTGTCACCACCTGCGTACAGACATACAGTATAATGTCTTTTGAATTAGTTCAAGGTAAAGGTTGAGAAACACTGTACAACAAAGACTGAATTCCACTTTAATGTAAACTCCTGTGTAGGTACTTTGGTTCAAAGTAGCCATTGAGGTTTAACAGCCAGTGACAAAAACGTTTGATCT